>NC_090930.1:474025846-474325846 GCF_040938575.1 Ambystoma mexicanum
TTTTTACATTTTATTATGAAAATGGCATATAAAGTTGCATAACACGACAATAACATTCATCAATCACACAAATAATCCACACTTTAGCAAATTTCTCCCATATTTGAATAAATGACCTTCTCTAAATTAATTTTATATTTTATCCTTTTTCTTATTTCTACAACTGTAGACCTCACACGACTATTCATTTGTGCAGTTATTGGAATTGCAGGCAATCAACGAAGCAACAGATATTGCTACCAATTTTACGTCATTTTTGGCGCCACTCCCCAAGACCCCAGTGGGTCTGTGAATTCCACATCTGACCTAGCATCTATTTATATTCCCTATCCAAACCTGCCCAGAACATTTGATTTTAGTGTAGGCAAACATGCATGCTTCCTATTCCCTGTACACAGATTACACAGTCAGCATAAAAATCAAGACACTGTATATCTTTTGATCAGAAAATAAATGGTCACATTTTGTTTGCTCACATGTTTTAGATCGATTTTCTTTTTCCCACAGAATGCAGAGGGAGGCACTCGCACTTCCCTCAATGTCCACAAAATAAAAAAAAAACACCACCTCAACCAATAATGACTGATCTAACTCACTATCTACATTTTGTTGGTTGAATTGTATTTGAAAGAAATTGAACACACAATTTGAACAGTTGCTCTTTGAGCAGCAGCCACGCTGCCAATCAAGGGATCTTGGTGACCATTTTCCAGCAACTACTGTGTATAACATAATCTAATCATACAGAGAAACCGGCAACATCTGAGATTTGCCCTTAGTTGAATTTAGTGGATCATAAAGGAGTGATGTTCCAATTCCTCTGCCTCATCTTGAAGCCCACTTATTAATCAGCACTTTTTCTTAATGTCTAGATCACCATAATCATTGGCCTGTCTCAAGATACAATGCACCCATGAAATACTTCCCTTTTTACCATTAAATCTATAGGAAAAGGGCTAGGAGATGATAATCAAATGTACTTTTTTACAATACTCTTGTATACAACTACATAATTGTAGGTATGTAAAACAAAATGAGAAATGTGGGTTTGCTCAAGTAAAGTCCTTAGATTCTGCTAATTGTTCAGTCATTGCCAATTAGAAAGATCTGTAATACATGTAATCCCAACCATCTTCTAAGTAGTCTTCAGAGAGTAAAATAAGGCTGGCAAATATTGGTTGTCCCAACAGATAGTTTCAGAACAAACTCTGGAGCATGTACCTTAATCCCTATTCAGTAAAAACAAAATAAACCTATCCAATGCAATTTGCATTCATTCATTCACTGAGTAAAGGTGCCTGGTTGTGTTAAAAAGCACTTCCTAGTATCTGGTTGCATGATATGTTCATTTCGAACAACTTCAAACCCCCACCACACAACAGGATTAATGGGAGTCTAGATATAACCCATAAAATTTGCCAACAAATTCCTTTTGAAGTGACAGCGTACCAAATCCACAGTTAGTAATTTTTTTGGCAACCTGTGTCTGATGGTTCGGTGTGTTTGTCGGGCCAAATAAGAGTTCCAACTGCAAAATCAAAGAAATGCTTTCTCACTGCCAATGGAATAACCTGAGTACATAAACACACTGGAAAGTTCGACATTTTAATCAGATAAATACAGCCAAGAAACATGAAGGACCATTTCTGCCATTTATTTACCTCTGCATTTATCTTACGAAATGTGATTAAACATTGTAAACATATAATTCCTTATTTTAAAAGGACTACATAATTCCTAAATACCAATTGAAAAAGTTGAGTTTCCTTTCTGAATCATTGGTGGAAGGATAGAAGTCTCAGCATGAACCAAAACTATCTTGCTTTTCAAGGCATTTATTAAGTGTCCTGCTAGCTGTGAACATCTATCCACACCCTGCAAGGACATTTCTATATTTGGGGAATAAGATAACATCTTCCACATACAGACTGATTGTGGGCACTTGCGATGGCTAAAAACAAGTGCCTTTTTCTGCCTCATCAAATTAGTCAGAGGTTCTGCAGATAATTTTAAAAAGGTATTGAGAATGGGTACCTTTCTCAGTGATGTATTTAGTTGTGACAATATTTTGTGTGGAAAGGATCATGCTTTTTTTAATTAAGGAAAGAACAAAAACTACAACTACGGTTTTCTGATTTTCTGTAGAGATGGGATGTGAATTAATTAAAGCTGTTCACTGAATGTCCACTGTCTTTTCTCGTTCTGGTGAAATGTAAAGTGTGTGCTTACAATGATGATGGTCTCTGTGGAGAATAAGAAACAAAGCTAGTCAGTGCATGAAGAAGAGAAGGGCCAAGACTTTGCTTCAAGATAGATGATGGTAAAGAAAGTAATGATGTTACAAAAGAAAGGAAGGGGTTTTCACAGCAAAAAGGCAAGGTGAGAGAAAGAGCTCTGCCTTTCCCCCACCAGTTGACAACTAAGGACAACAAGAAGGGCCTGAACAACGTCACTTGTTTTGTTATAAAAGAAGCTTCAGCCTGTCTTGGGGAGAGAGGGAAAGATAGTGCAAAGTGTTTTAAACATAACTATATGCGGTTTGTCCAGTAAGTGCAAATGTCAGTGAAGGCTTGGAAACCACAAATATGCTGAAGGACAGGCGCAGACTGCCATATAGGGAAACAGGGCAATGCCCGAACCAAAAGCACAGACATGCTAGCGCAGGGCAGTTATTTAGGTCAAAGTGGGCCATTATTTTTTGGCCAATGTGGGCCAGTTTAATAAGTTACTTCAACATGCAGCTAATAGTTTTGATGAGTGCTACTGAACAAATAGTCTTTAAAATGCACAATTTGCATCACATTTTATCAAAAAACACCCCCTTCGTTACTCCTCAAATGGTCTGTCGCGAAAGGAATGAATTGCCATTTGCAACTGTGGGCCACTTTTTCATTGGCGTATGGGACAATGTTATGCCCCAGTCTGACCCTGCTCAAGGACCTGAAGAGGTTTCAAGTTCATGATCATGAATCGGGAGGCATAAATAGAGGGAATAAGCCCGAGCGCGCAAAGGGCATCGATCATACGGAGTATCCTGCTGTTGTGCTGTGGCTGCATCTACGACCCACAATCAGCCGTTGCAGTGGGAGGAGCGAGGAGAACGAGGAGAGCGAGGTGCGGCGCATTGAAGGAGAGAGAAGTGCGGTTCTAGCTCCGCCCCCTTCCCGCCCCCGGGCACCGCCTCCAGGAAGTGCCATAAAGGGACTTCCCAAGCACCCTTGCGGCGCTAAGCCCGAGCGCGCAAAGGGCATCGATCATACGGAGTATCCTGCTGTTGTGCTGTGGCTGCATCTACGACCCACAATCAGCCGTTGCAGTGGGAGGAGCGAGGAGAACGAGGAGAGCGAGGTGCGGCGCATTGAAGGAGAGAGAAGTGCGGTTCTAGCTCCGCCCCTTCCCGCCCCCGGGCACCGCCTCCAGGAAGTGCCATAAAGGGACTTCCCAAGCACCCTTGCGGCGCTAAGCCCGAGCGCACAAAGGGCATCGATCATACGGAGTATCCTGCTGTTGTGCTGTTTGGCTGCTGGGCTGCGTAAGCAAGTACTACACTGCAAAAGCCAACTGCTACGACAGGCAGAGCTGAGGAAATAAAGCTCACACCGAGGAGCTGCACTACAAGATGAAACCTACGGCTGTGCATATGGATTCATCAGGAACAGCCGTGCGAACTCGCCTGCAGGTAAGGCAAAAATTTACATCACTCCCAGAAGCAAATGGTAGCCCGGAGTGTGTACAGAACATGCCGACGTTGAAACAATCTCGTCTACCCTTTTGCACCAAGAAGCGGAAAAGCTCATCTATGGGGGCCACCACGATCGATATAGGTGGTGAAAAAAGGTTGAGTATGGCTATAGAAGACCCTGTGCGATTAGTCCCAAAATCACCTGCTCTACCTAAGGCTTGCACAGTTTCCACTCTCGAAGCACCTATAAGTCACCCCCCCCCTTGAAACATCGAACTTGTATGAGGAGGATGCCGATCAGGCTAAGAACTCAGATCTAATTCCTGGTGAAGGCTATCCAAGCAAAATGATCAACACTGTGTCCCCAGGAGACAAAGAAAAAAGTTTAGTTGAAGTTAATCAGACGGTAGGGATGTCATCCGAGAAAGGTCCAGTTCTCTCGGCTAATCTGAGCCTTGAAAAGACGACGGATACACTAGACCAACCTAGCAACCCTGATAATTGGAGAGACTCACGTGGTCCGATTCCACCTGTAATTTCCCCAAGAAAGGAAATTGACTCTGTAAACATGCCGATTTCTGAGGTAGCCAACTATGGAATTGCACCTATACGGAACATGTGTGAAAGCATTTTGGACGAAAATTCTAGTCTGGATGCGGCATTGGCCTCCCCTACTTTGACTTTAATGGAAATTACAAACAGACCTTTACTGTGTGAGTCTACCTGGGAAAAGGAGGATCAATGGGCCACAAATGACCTAGAATTATGGGAGAAAGCTTCGCTGGACTCCAACAAGGAAATAGAAAAAAAAAAGCAACACCTAAGAGCCATGGAGGAATCCACAACGATAAGCGATATCTTCCAGCCATACAGGGAAGAGAACAGAGGTCAGTGGCCCAAGGATAAGAGCCCCCAAAATAACACCCAGCAGGGGGCAACTGCCCTGTTACCTAATGACCTAACGGCCCATCAATCTCCTCCTTGGACCCTCCATAAAGATATGCCGGAGACACCCTACCCTAAGGGGATGCTCCCCCCAAAGGCCAGACTAGAAAAGAAAACCCTGTGGAATTTTGGAAGCGAAACTCCGTCAAAAACTACAGGCACTGAAGGAACGACTATGTTGCCACTAGCTAATCTGAGTAACTCAAATTTAGCTAGCAAAATCATGCAAGACCTCACCCTTTTGACGGGGAAAATTGAGAGAGAAAAAAGAAGGAGTTTCTCGATAATAAGCGAGAAAATGGCTGAACTTGAAAAGGACCAAACCAAAGGGAGCTCCCTGGAGTTGGAGGTTGTGGGGGCCGAGCTCCTCGTAACAAAAACCCAAAGAGACCCCAGGTCACTGACCCTATCACAAAGATCTCTAACTGAGAGGAGAAATCCATGTCTCGAAGATAGACTGCTAAGCTCAAAACCACAAGGCCATTCTGTAGAACCCCAAGTGACAACAAAGATAACTCAGACGCCTGTGTTGGATGGCCAAGAGCAGTGTTGTGAAACTTTTACGAAAGACCAAACTATACATCTAATTAAAGACACTTACCAAATGGACAGAGAAAAGGATATGAAACACCTTCAGCAAGTGATCATGACCTCATTGAACATCACACTGGCACCATACCTAAAATTGTATGAGATGATAAATGATTCTGTGAAAGAAATGACTACTACTAACATACAAATTAAAGAGGCAAATATACAAACAGAATTGTCCCTGAGGAATTTGAATGTACGAATGGACAAAGAAGCCGAAAAATCGCTCACATGGCAAAATCGCCACATGGATCTGGCAAGGAGAGATGCCAATGATAAGTCCCTATTGATGGAGGCGGTTCTGGAAGACTGCAAGTGGATGCGAAACCTATGTAAACAGAGAAAAGATGAGATAAGCTTGGTTGAAAATCCGCGTCGAGGCAAAGGTCCCATGAAACTAAGTCAAAATAAGCCACATCAACCTATGCAAACTGAGCAAATGACCAAAGAGGTAATATTGATCTCTCCTGGCTGTAAGGGGATGGGAACTTTTGACTCTAAACTTCAACCAGAAAAAACAAACTTTGCTATCTTTAGAGGTGGGGCATCCAAGGATCTGCTCTCAGATAAGGAAAATGAGCTGAAGGAAAAACCTAACGAAAATGGTAAAAAAACTAAAAATGAAGGCTTAAAACGGAAGACAAATGGCTCTAGGGCATTCTTAAGGAATCTAAGAACGCCTCCAAGACGAGAAAACCCCCAACAGGCAAAGAAGCCGAGGAGAGAACTGGCAATGGGAGACACGAACATTTTGGTAGATACTGATGCTAAGGATGTGGGAGGGGGGAACAACCCCACTCCCGCCCTGAAGGTTAATGGAGATGAATCAGACCAACGAGCAGATCTAAGTGATCTGATTGACATTATGGAAGAATATAGGGAGGATGAAGAATGGCAATGCATCAGCCCATCAGAATGGGAAACTATGGACAACTGGGAGATGGTGGAGAGGAGCTCTAATCCCTCTAATCGTAAGAATCCCCAACGAGATATCCCGCCGAAAATCTTAAAGGAGACAAAAAGCCGACCCGACTCATTTGAAATAGAGGAATTCAGTGAGGCTGATGACAATTTTGCTAACTTCAAAACCTTAGAGCAAAAAAGACTAGAGCTGGCTACTAAAGAAAGGAGGGTACAATTTCAACTCGAAAACTCTCACCTAAAACAGGATGGAAAAAACAGAATTAAAGAAACAAAGAAGAGCAATAAAGGAACGAAAGCGTCCGCCCCTCCCTTGAGGACAGCTCCATCAAAAGAATGCTGTTTGAAATTAGAGACGACACTAAACGGACCAAGAAGGGCTTTGCTCAATAGGAGCTACGTTGTCTCGCTTTGCAACCAAACATCAGCTCTACGCATGATATCTACCGAAGACATCAAAGTTGTGGAATTCCCAAGAGAACTAAGAATGGACCAAGTTATATTGCATCTCAACTCAAATGACATCAAGCAGAAATTTCTGAAGGCAACTGACATCCTAAAAAAAAAGGGATTCCGCCTGACAGAATTGGAGGATGACATTAAGCCTGATAGTATCAATATATCCTCAAAGGACAGAAGAAAAGAGAAAAATGAGCTCTCATCCCGTAACGAAGAAGAATCTATGGGGAAAAGGTGGGGAAAAAAATGGTCAAGAAAAAGAAGGAAAAAAGAGGAAGATTCCAAAAGAAAACGAAAAAGAAGGCAACAATAACCCTGAAATCCATTTACACAGCACCAAAGAAAATGTCGAAAACTTAAAATCTTTGAGGTTCACGGTTGAAAATAAATCAAATGTTCGGCCCCCCATGTCAAATGATCGTAACTCAAAAAAGAAACAATAGAATAAGGAAACTGGGCATGGATCCGTTCGCTGTGCCTCATGGAATACCAGAGGATTCCATCATCTGTTCTCGACGGAAAGCGCTTTCTTGACTAAATATGATCTCATTTGTATCCAAGAATCATGGCTATGTGAACCTCCAATATGTGAAGGATTTGAAGTCTACTTCAATCCGGCAAAGAAGGGGCTGAGAGGCCGACCGTTTGCTGGCCTAATGGTACTAAAAAAAATCGATAGCCACTTACAAATACTCAAGCACGAAATTCCAAATCCTTATGTCCAAATATTGAAAATAGTCTCTACAACAGAAAATCAGGAGGAGCCGACTAAATTGCTATTGATTAATACATACTGGAGGGAAAACATGCCAAACCCAGGGTCATACTTAAAATCAATCACGAACGCCATTGACAAGTCCATGACGGAGGAAGAAGATCAGCTTATATTGCTGAATGGTGATTTAAACATCAAGCTCCTAGACAAAAGGGGCAAAATTAAAGAGTTTGGAAATCTTACAGGAAAAGAAAGCCAATGGATGACGGAAATGGGCATACGGGATATGATGATGTTAAATAGCCAAACAAAGGGTGACCTATTGGGGGCTGATACTTGGCATAGTGGAAAATTGAGAGCCTGCTTGGACTATTGTTTTGTGGGAAGAGATACGCTTGCCTGGATAAATTCGTTTCGAGTCATCAAGCAAGCCAATAGTGACCACTCTCTTCTGGAAACTGAGCTTGTATGGGATTCAAGAACTCTCCCTAAGGGAGGAAATGTGATGGAAACTAAGATATCATGGGGAAGAAACAGACTGCGACTGAAAGATCAGATCATACCAACACTGGTGAATAACTTCCAGGAAGCTGTAGAAAAGGGAGAGGAGGTGGTTGATTATAAATGGCTGCTCAAAGCCTATGAGGTTCAGTATGATCCATCTAAGCTGAAGCAGATAAAAAAGAAACACGCCTTTAATGAATTTGTAGTCGCCAGACGAAAAAGATACAGAGCTGACCTTAGGCGTATTAAAAAATCTCATAGCCTAGACAAACGCGATCTGGAAAGAAAATGCCGTCAAACTTACAAGAATTGGCTAAAATCAACCAGATATCAAAGAACTCAAAGTGACGCAGAACATATGATGGCAGCCTTAGCAGCAATTAATACAAAAAGTACCTGGGATCTAATCAACAACAGAGATTCTAATCAATCGGCCATAGGTATTAACCAAGTCTCCGAAAAAAACTGGTTCGACCATTATACTGCCCTGTTTAAAGGAAAAACTGAGGGAAAGGTTATTGAAAAAAGACCAGCAAACGCTACGTGGTCATTGAACTTTGATAAAGAAGACATTCAAATGCTGATTAAAAAATTAAGCTCTTCCAGGGCTGCCGGTCCAGACGGCATCTCCAATAAAATGTTAAAAGCAAGCATGGAAGGCTGGTCTGACCTAATTTACGCACTCTTCAAACAAGTAGCGAGAACCAAACAAATACCAAGTTCGTGGACGGAGGCCTACATCGTGCCTATTTTTAAAAAAGGTGACCGCGGCAATCCTAGAAATTACAGGCCGATTGCGCTACTAGACTCCATTGGCAAGCTTTTTGCATCCATTCTCCTACGGGATTTAAAGAACTGGGCAGCTCAAGCCGGAATTCTAGACGAGAGACAAACTGCTTTCGTGAGTGGAGTGGGCACTTGCCTTAACCTGTTCCTGATCAATATATTAAAAGCGAAGGCCTTAAAAGGAAAAACAACTATCTACCTGGCCTTTATAGATCTAGAACAGGCGTTTGATGGAATAAATAGAGAACGGCTGTGGGCTAAACTGAGCAATTGGGGATGCCCTGTGGACCTATTGGAGGCAATCCAGGCACTATACACCGGTACCTCAATCCAAGTTCAGATTAATGCAGATGGTGGTCTATCAAGGAGGATCAAGACATCCCGAGGCATTAAGCAGGGATGTGCCCTCGCCCCTTTTCTCTTCATACTTTATATGGCTGACATGAAATCCTCACAAGATCGGATCCGGGCCTTCCCTCCGAAGGTAAATGGCATAGAAATACCATGGATGCTATACGCGGATGACGCAGTGCTCTTAGGTCAGACGCCGATAGGTCTTCAGCGCAGGATCGAGGCCTTCAATGAATATCTTAAAGCCAATGATATGAAAGTAAACGCAAAAAAATCTATGATTTTGACCATGAAATCAACTCGCGGAAAGAAATTGGCAGGGAAAATACAGTCTTGGTCGTTGGATAAAGAAAAACTGGCAGTGGTCGATACTACGATCTACCTTGGGATAAGAATTAATAGAAGCTATAATGAGCAGGACCACTATACCCTGATCAGAGAAAAACTAAAAAGTCTGGTTAATCAAGGGCTACTTGTACATCGCAGATACGGGAAATTTTCTCTATTGCCGATTATAACTTTCTATAAGCAAAAGGTAATAGCTGTCATCACATATGGAGCCGAGGCCCTTCTAGCCCTAAAATGGGAGGTCTGGAACCATTGCGAAGCCTATTTTTGGCGAAAGATCCTGCGCCTACCAAATTCGCTACCTTTGGAACTTATAAGAATGGAATTAAGACTGCAATCCATTTCTTCAATTACGACGTGGAAATCATTATCACTCTATAGAAAGTGCATTTTAGACAATCCGCCTGTGCCATTCAAAATCCTAGCAAAGCCAGGCGCTTTCAGTAGTGACTCAATTCTCCAAGACTGGAAAAAGAGTTGTGAAGAAACTTTAAAACACCTGGCAATATCCGACGACACTCTGAAAAATAATCCAGAAAAGGCTAAAAGAACAAATCGGGAAAAAGACTGGGAGGATACACAGGAAAAGAAATTAGCACGTGATCTATGTCATAATATCATCTGGGAACGCAAAGTCCTGAATTTGTTACCTCCATATCTGATGAAATTTCCCTCACAGCACTACCGAGATCTGCTTATGCGCTGTAGATTTAACATCTGGCAGTCGAGAGAAATAAGGTGGCGTAGAAGGCAAATTGACAAATCACTAGCATACTGTAGATTTTGCAGAAAGAAGGGCCAACTGGAAACTATAAGGCATGTTATGCTAACTTGTCCGAACCTGAAATTGACTCGTCTGATGTATATGGGAAATTATACGAGTCTGATCACGGAGGAGAATGAAGAAGAGTATTGGGAAAGGCTCATCACAGCTGAGAAAGTGGGCCGTACTTTGGACGCATTGAAATTTGTTGAATCTTTGAACCTGGAGTGGGAGGAGAGAGAGTCTGAGGTGGACGCCACCTAAACAACTGGTGACTCTGGCCTAGGGGCGATCATTTAGAGACTTTTGAACTCGACCCTATTTTTGGGGGGCCTCCACCTCCTTGAGGAGGGATTGTTATAGGAATGTTAAAGGTTTAACTTTGTCTAACCAATAAAACAAACAAAAACAAAAAATACATAAATAAATAGAGGGAGTGGTCTTGGTCAAGGCATGAGAAAATCAAGGCAGAAGCAGATAAGATGTGCATAGGCATACTGAGAAAAAACAGACGTGGCACACAAGGTGCAGATACAAGTGGCAGGAGGCTGACAGCAGATTGATTTGAGGGACTGAGAATAGTCTGCTGTCATATTTCGCTGTCACATTTGAGCACCTGGTTTTTAGCAATGGGAACATGTAGCAGACACTCAAAAAAGAGGAAGTAAGAAAGGGCACACGATATTGGAAGGACCTAAAGTGACTTCCATGAAAGGGTGAGTAATGTTAAGATCAGAGTCAGGGGGATAATTGACTGAAACCAGAGACATGGACCTGGCAGGGGAAAGCAGGATTTGAGTAGCAGTTAATTCTGTATATGGGACAGTAGCGAAAGCAGTAATGGAGACGTACAGAGGCAGAGGAATAATAGCCACACCACCTAACACAGAGGTTGTTTTACAAGGTTGCGATCATGATAGTATGAATGGACACAAAAATAGTTGGGCCAGAATAGGCAAAGACAACAGGTTTCCACATTGAAACCAAAGTAAAGAGATTGATCTATGATAACATCAAACCCTATCATCGGGAAGGGAATGTGCATTGATGATACAGGCATTGTGCAATGACTTTGCTGTAAGGAACATATCTACATGTCGAGCATTAGATTCTGTTAAGGTGATCCACTACTCCGAACATGACAATCCCTCCACATAATATGGGACAAGAAACAGCCTGTTTTTAATATGAATATACTATCATATATGGAATAATAAATCGAGAACTTGAAGGTGGTCCCTATTATCTTGCTAAGGTTTGAATTCACAAAACACACAAACATCCCTAAGTATGAAAGAAAATCTGAATAATATTCCTAGACATTAGAGTAAAATCCTCTCCAATATAATCATACAAATTGTCATTGCTTGTCAAATTCAAAAAGAGACATCCTTATAACACTTTTCACAACAATACAACTCATTTAGTTTTCTCTGAAACCATTAACAAATGTTGGCAGCAGAGACCAATAGTAGCTTACCATGCTTAAGGAGAATACTTCCATTTCTGTGCAATGTTTTGGGGGAGAATGATGTTAGTCATTTAAATTTACATTATTCTTTTGGGTATGAAGGGGAGAAACTAACCTCCTAGCTAGTCCACTTTGAGGAGAAGAAAACTCTGTTCATGATTGTGCTTTTATATAATTTGTAGTTTTAACTGGTCATGAAGTGTATTAATCCCTGAAAACAGGTGTGAAAACCCAGATATAATTTGCTTTTGTGAACACTCATGGAATGAATTAATAATATGTTACTGCCAGAGACAAACACACCTGGAACAAATCTGGATTCTAGGACAATCTATTTTTGATTATGCTTCCACAAAGCTTCATTCCCCCTTTAGTGTAAACAGGGTTCCCCCAGAATACTAACTCGACTAGACTGGAGGGAACATGGCCAGTACTGATTGCATCCTGAGAGTAATTACTAGAGCATGCGATTAGCATGTAACATTATATGACATTTAGTCATTTGCAAAAGGTATAACAGAAATATTTAATGTGGCTTCATCTTCTTTCACACTTAAAAAGCTGAGAGTGTTGGCAATGGATTTCGGACCATTTTGGTCCTTCATCAGGGAAATGGCTAGAAACAATATATTAGTACACATGTAATAGTAATATCATTTTAGAATTCATGCCATATTGTAAGTTAGGAAACATATAGACCAGGACATACTGAAAGATCAGAAAAACCGAAAAAGTAATTCATAAAAATAACACACAGTGAAAGGTGAAAGGCACATTTACCTAATAGCAAGATTAAGAAACATACATGTGTTCATGTGCTGCAGCATGAAAAAGTGCCAATAAATACTAATTAAAAAAAGGAGAAGGTAAGAACTGGATGCTAATCATTCTGAAAAGGAACAGAATCATTTTCCCTTTAATAATTGTTCTTAAACTAGGTTTTCGGTCAGCATGTAATTGCTGGGAAGGGACTGTAGAAGCAGTGGTAAAAAGCTCCTAACACTCACTTGAAAATACATGCCAATCACATTGTGTGAATGTCACAGTGCAATGACTTCCCCACATGGGTGATGACCTCATTGGGCCTCCCCAAAATAAATACAAGGAGATGTAAATACTGACGGTTCCTCATGCAGGTCTAAGCCAACAGGAGACATGTCTTCTCTTACCTATGAATTCACCATCTCTACTATTGCTCCACCTCAATTGGTTCACATCACCTCCATCCATCTCCCTCCTGGTCCCACTCTACGATTCTTTGATGTACGTGGGAAACACATTGATTCCCCTTTCACTAAATGTCACCTCATTCTTTTCAACCACTTCTACGTTCTCCACTCAATCCATAACCTACCAACCCACACTCTTTTGTTGCTCTCTTATTCATGTGCACTGCTCTCTAAGCCATTGATACTACTGTCACACTATCAGTAACTGATCAATCCATTGTTTCAACTACCAACTACATTCCACCCTCTGACCTATCCTTGCCACTTGCCTCATGTATTACTAAGAGAACATGTAAACCTTCTGCCATTCCTACCTTTCTCACTGACCTAAAGGTCTCACTCTTATTTCACACCTGATGCCTCTTCCACTAACACTACTGTCTTTATATTCCAAACCCTGACTTTGTGACTCCTTCTCCTCTCACTTCCTTCTGCTAACCTTCACCCCTATGTCTCAGCATCTTCAAACATGCATTGGCTGCTGCAAAAAAAATGGAGCCATACACACTACTATGAGGACATGAAACTCTACGTCTTTGCCCTTAGATCTATCAAGTGCTCTCTTAATAGAGCAAAAAAGGGATTCTATCTTACCTTCATTGACACTCACTTGAACCATCCTCGTCGGCTATCGAGCATCCTAAACTTACTCATCACTCCTCCTAAAATATCAACTCTACTCTCACAGATAATAACCTGGTTGAATACTTCACTGCAAATATTCAAAAAATGTGAGAGACTCTCTGGACCCTCCTCACATTCCCTCTTCCCGCATTATACACTCTGCCTACTCTGCCATCATCCTCTGACACTTTAGTCACGCTAATATTGAACAAGTGCTATTTCTACTAATGAATGCTAACCCATCATATGCCCTATCTAACCCTCTTGCTACTCGTCTATTCAAGCCTATTGCCCTTTATAGCCTCTCACCTTTAAAGATGTCCTTTGACCTGGCTTGCTTTCCCTTTATTTTCAAAACAGTCACAGACACCCCTCCCCTAAAAAAGCAAGGGGATAACCCAAACCCAACAGCTAACTTTCACCGTCTGTCTCATACCACACAACAGCTCTCCATGCACTCCTCCAACTGCTGGTGTTCCACAAGGCTCGATGTTGGATCCTCCCCTCTTTACATTCTACACCTCTGCACTTATCTCATCCTTTGAATTCCTGAGGACAACACAAAAATCATCTTCGCTTTTCCTGAAATCTCCTCTGATCTCTCTAGCAACATTTCTGTCCTTCTCCGATTAATATTGGATGAATTTGCACATTCTGATGTTAAACTCTTCCAAAACAGAGATGCTCTTCTTCCCTGTCAAATATTCTCTCTCAACTCTTCCCCTGCCTACACAGTTCCCACCTGCCATATTCCCCTACTCCTCTTCAGCAGGAAACCCTGGCTTTTCTATGACCTCTCTCACACCTTCTCTACTTTCATCCCCAAAACTGCAACAGTGGCTCGCCTCAACCTCCAAAATATTTGGAACGCTGGTACCTCTTTCATTTCGACACTGAAAAACATCTCTTAACCATCTTCACTAAACTGGACTACTGTGCCAGCATCCTCTTTGGTCTCCCCAACTACACTTTGTCTCCACTTGACAAGATCATTACATTTGCACCGATGACTATATTCAAACTCCCTCCCTTACTTCCTCTTACCATCACCAGTCTGGATGGATGACTCTGCAAAACAGGGCCAAATTGAAATGTCTTCTCCTGGTTCACAAATCTATCTACAGTAAGGCACCACAGTATCTATACTCCTCTAGCCAACTTTATAGGCCTTTTCGTGATCTCCACTCTACCTCCTCGACTACCCTTGTGGCACCTCGTACTTCCTGTGCTGCTCTTTTTGCTCCACTTGCATGGAATTATTTTTCCCCATACATCTGAGAAACAGTTCACACTGATTGGTTCAAAACCAAACTGAAAGCCTACATCCCAGGGATGTCATTTCCCCAAAATGCCCGGGGTAGTGGAAGTGACATCACACTTCCTTTGACAGGAAGTGATGTCATTTGATCCCACCCCCAAGTGACATCACATGGCACACAACCTTCAGATGTGTCAAATGCCTGTGTTTCCAGATGCTCTAATTTCAGCCAGATATAAGAACCGAGGCACAGAGGGAGGTGAGATTTGTCCATGATCAAACATTTGTGAAATGTAATTTTTCAGATTTGATGAAGACCATATATGCAAAACATACATAATGCAGTACTTGTAACAGGGTAACCAAAATATCTAATACAGACTACAGCTAGTGTATGAAACATCTATAGATAAATGGACACCAAAGTACCTGTTAATGCTGCATGAGCAAGGCCTGAAAATTAAATAATTGACCAGGATTTAGTATCAACAAAATTCCCTTTTTATAAATGTATATATGAGTCAGTTACCACTAGGATAGAAGAAACCTATTGAGCGGGTATAAGCTGAGGCCATCTGTCTCTGTGTGCATTTATCTTTAAGTTATGTGACAAGCAACCACATGTTGTCCCCACAACCTAGAGCCAAATATAACACCTTAATGTCGTAGCTTTCTTCAATCTTTTTTAATGGGGTGAGGTGTGGGGCGGTTGTGGGGGCTGCACTTACCTCAAGAGTGGGGCTCAATGCATCTACGATTTTCAGCGCTCTATTTTTAGGATGCATTTTTCAATTACCCTCCCAGGACTGACCCATGAATGAAGCTTCACCAAAGCCCTTTCAAACAAGGAGTTTGAGTGGGGATGTGTGGGTCACTCCATGGCTCTCTCACTTCTGAGACTCTGGGTCTCATTACAACTGGGCTGGTCCAGAAACAACGGGGCCTGTAAGCCTACTGGCACTGTTGTTTCCGGTCCAGCACCATACAACAGACCTGTCGGGTGGGACGGCACCTGCTCGCAGAGCTCTCACAGGAGCAGCTGCACCATTGTTAATGGTGCTGGTGCTCCCGTGTCCCCATTCACATGATAGGAATGGGGACTAACAAAATTGCTGCCGCCTGACTTCCCGGCCACCGGACTTGGAATAGCCCAGTGGCACAGGGAAGTCAGGCACTGGTAATTCATTACGAGCCTAGCGGCTACTTGCCGGTTTTACCGGCACGGTTACCGCTGGACCCGTATTGAGGCCCTCTTTGGCCAGCGCTTATTATCTTACACAGTGTGGCACCAGCAGCGTTCTAGTCCAGTTTGCAGACCCTCTCAACCATTCACATCACACTTGAATGCATTCAAGTTGAGTAGAGCACAATCAGTGGCATAGCACACATTTGGGTGCTCCCCGCGTGCTGTGCTGAGTGCCACCACCAAGTTCCTTAACAAAGCACAAGGCACACCACACCCTGGGCCGGCCTGGATCACCATGTGTGCGCAATGTCCATAATGATTATACCACTGCAGGGGGATGCACAAATCCAAGTGAAAGAATTAAATATTTTTTTTAATCAAATTTTAAATGATTCACCTGCGTAGAAAGAAGGGGGCGGTGCCTGGTCCCAAAATATATTGGAGGGTTTAAATATTTGCCACAAATATGCCATTGTCACCGAGCATAGAGAGAGGGCCCAAACTAGTGAAAACGGTTTTGGGGGGGTCAGGGGGATTCTTCCTCCTCCTATGAGAAATGTTTTGAATAATGGGTTAAAATGGTCTATTACACAGCACACTTTCTGTGGACATTTGGGTAGAAGGCCAGACAGTTTGCAATCGGTTTTGCAGGGTGTACGGTAACCCATGAAAAAAAGTAAAATAGATTCAAGTCACCACAAGTGCACATGCACATTTCCCAATGCATTGTCATGCCGGTTTCTTCAAAATATGCCAGTATAAAAAACATGTTCATGCTGGCTGTGCCCATACATTTCCATGCTGGCTCCAGCAACACATGCTAGTATTCCCATATAAGAACATATTCATGTTTGCTTTTTATAGTATCATTATTGGCACTTAGCACAAAGATAGCTCTGCCAATATATGCCAGTACTCCTATATAAGAAAACCATCCCGTCGGTTTGGCCATTAAAAGTGACATGTCACAATAAGAAAACATATTCAAACAGGTTCCAAGGTAAGCCAGTCTAGACCCGTACAACACTTATCATCCTTGCTTCATCATAGATGCTCTTGTAATAAAAAGTCATGCTACAGTAAGAAATGTACAGTCCACTACACAAAATCATCAGTCTAGCGAGGTAATACTAGTTATCATGCCTGCTTTATTAAAGCTGACGAGTAATACATGTCATGCCACAGTAAGCAATGGATAGACTGGCTGTACCAAAATTCCAGTCTAGTCAGGTAATGACACACATGAACTAGGCTTTTCTTGAAAATACCAGTAAAACATGGAAAGTCAATAAAGGATGTGTCAAAGATACTCTAGTGATCCCCAGCGGCTCAGGGCCATACACACACACACACACACACACACACACACACACACACTCCTACCCACTCACCCACCATTCACTCACCCATAAACCTCTCACATCCACTTGCACTGCATTCTCCACACAGGAACACACCCATCCACCCAGATCCTAGTGCTTGCTTACAAATACTGGTCATGTGCTGCTTCTCCCTATCGGGTAAAACAACTGATCGTTGATCATCCAGGTCGACTCCTTCACTCCAGCAATAATCATAAATTTAAACAGCCTCGATTTAAGTTCACCAAATTTGTTGCCAGCAGCTTTCCAGCACTGGCCCCCAGATGATGGAATGCACTTCCACAATAAGAACTATCAAATCCCTGAAAAGCTTCAAGAAAGCAGTAACAACTCACCTGTTCGGTAGTAAATTGTTGAAAATTCTGGACTTCTCTGTGCTTTCTGCATTTCTGGTTGTTTTGTCTGTTCCCGTTATGTGTGCACTCTGAGGCCTATGGGCATGTGACGCATAAGACAAAATACAATAAATAAATACAATGTTCCTGTGTAATGTCCTTTTCTCAAGGATCCACCGGCATCAATTGCTCATTTGTAGTTGAGTTGGGTGGATGCCCATGCTGGGCTGGAAATAAAATATTGCTGCTTTAACCGCTGGAGTGAAAACTTTACACTATTGTACATTCTTTTCAGGCCAATGCTGGATTTGACTTCCATGGACTTCATTGGTTCATCGTGTGTCACCCTTTCTCAACTCTCATGCTGGACTTCCTTTGCATCTTGTACTCATGGTGGCCCTGAATCATGCTGTTCCCATCTTCATCTTGTATCCTGGCTTGCAACATTATGTGTTACTTCTGACTTCTGCAATTGTATTCGCTCTCCCCTCTTGATTCTCCACTCTTTTTGACTGCATACTCTCTGTTATTTCCTCCTCTCCCTTTTCCTATCTACTCCCCTCCTCCCCTTACTTTCTTCTATGCACTTACTCTATCAGAAGTGTCCCTGGACCTAGCATGATAGCACCCTAGTCTGTCTACCCCCCTCCTGCCCCCTTTCCAGCCCTATCTGAAATGTCATCAGGCCTAGTACGATAGTCGCTTGTTTTGTTCCTCCCTCCCTTTCTGCACCCCTCTCCCTCACCTTTTGTTTTCTCCAGCTCTACCAGAAATGTCGTCAGGCCTATTACAGTAGTCGCCTGTCTGTTTCCATTTCCTTCCCACTCTCCCCCTCCCTTCCTTATCTATGTCTTAGCTCTTGCACTATCTGAAATGTCGTCAGGCCGAGTACGATAATTTCACATCCTTACTGTTCATGACCTGTAAGAATGTCATGTATTTTCCATTGTTCCCTCCCTTGCCTTGAAGTGCTTTGAAACACATTGTGTATAGGCGCTATATATATATAAACTATCATATCATATCATACCATATCATCCACTCAAGAATCATTCTCGGCCCCTTATTCGTTACATAGGACGGGTGGTGAGAGGTTGAACATCACAGATGCCCAAGTTTTCAGTCCCTTTCTATTTCAAGATATTTCTCTTGTGTACATTAAAAGAATAATATGGGAACTGTTTACATTTTTTTCACCTCCAACCCTTGAGTGAAATCCAAATTGTAATCGGGAGGTATTTAGTGCTGGTGATACTCCATTGGACTGTCGCCAGAGGTATATAACTTCTAACCTGTAATGGTAAGGGAGGTAAAATAATGTGCTATTTTACAAGTCAAACCTGCTTCACCTGTTCCTCAGACCTTTTATTTATCCTGCACATCCAAAAAAAGCATGTTATTATAAAGGAATAAAGTAATAATTTGCAGAGTAAAATCTTCTTTAAGACCTTCATTGCACAATGCATTGCACAAGTTTGCACAATGGGCAAACAGGATTTCCAGTAAACAAAAGTATGTATTTGCATACTAATTTACATATTGTTATGTTGTAAATACTTGTAAAGCGTGCGCTCACCACAAAGGCATCATGGTACTCAAAGAAACAAGGGTGAGGCAAAGACAAACTAAAAGAGATACGTTTTCAGCGAGCGCCAAAATAAATAATGCCCTTCAACAGTTCTCAAAGCACGGGGAACAGAGTTGCAGAGCTGGGCCGCAGAAACCGAAACGTGAGGTCTTAAATCGAGGGACAGAGATAAAACAGGCGTCAGGTGAGCAAAGCGCCCGAGCCAGAATATAAGGTCGCAATTCCACATGCAGATACTCAGCACTGCAGCCATAAAAAAAGCACAGTGGACCAAACAAAGGGCCTTGAACTGGACAAGCTTGGCAAAGGGAAGCCAGTGAATGCGATGTAATATGGGCATATATAGGCGTGGAGATCGCAACTCTCGCTGCCCTGAATTCTGCAAAATTCGAGGTGCTGCAATAAGTAGGCAGGTTGTGCCAAAAATAAGGAATTGCAGTGGTCCATAGTGGACACGACAAGAGAAGACACTTCACGGGCTCTCAATGGACAAGGAAGATAGGAAAGGATCTTATGCAGGGTTTTAAGTTGAAAGTACCCTTTCTGGCACATTGCACTAATCTCAAGTTCAGCCGATAGAGATGCTGATATTTCTACCCAAAGATCTTTCACCAATGAGGCAGAGGGTGGAAAAAGGCCCAAAGCGGATAGAAAAAAATCAGGACTCCAAAAAGCAGTAGCACAGGGAGGGCCCACCAACAACACCTCAGTTTTCTCACCAATCAACTGAAGCCAGTTGTTACACATTCATTTTCCCATGGCTTTAAGACATACTCGAAATCTGGTAGCTGTTTTGGGAAGAGACTGATTTAAATGGACCAATATTTGGGTATCGTCAGCATAAGAATAACAACAGAAGCCAAGGGAGAAGATAACCTTGGTTAGAGGTTGAATATAGACATTGAACAACACAGTGGAGAGCGCTGAACCCTGAGGGATGCCACACGTCAAGTTAGTGGCTCGGGGGAGGGCAAAATGGAGGAAGAGAAAGAGATTGGGTACCATCTGACAGTGCTGCATCCAGGCCGGAAGCCAGATTGAGATATTTGTAGAAAAAAAAAGATTCTTCAAGAAAACAGCTCAAGAGAGAGCCAACAAAGGCTTGCTTCATGAAGAATGGAAGAAGTGAGATAGGACGATAGTTAGCACTAACAATAGGATCAGGGAAGGTTTTTTCAAAAGAGGGACAATCAAGGAGTGCTTAAGAGGTGCAGGGATCTGTCCAGTAAAGAGAGAGATGTTATTTGCAGATGTAATTAAAGGGCCAATTCGAGGTAGGGTATCTTTCAATACGACTGAGGGGTTAGGATCCATAGGGGATGCTGACTTCAATTTCGATGCAGCTATCAGGATTTCCGTTGTATGCAGCACCAGATGCCAGCACCTAAACGGGCAATAGCATGGAGCACATCTGATTACATGAAACAGACGTATTGAGTGACTAGGCGAGAAAGGGTAGGTCCAGCATACTGCACTAAAGACAATTTAGCTACACTTCAGTGATGCGGCCCAACAAGGCTGACGCATGTTTGTTGTTCATGTGCACAAGGGACAAGGCCTAGCACTGTAGGTTATGTTGCTCCCAAGGCTGTCTTCTGGTCAATCTCCTTCGATGATTCACAGAAGGACCTAAACCTGATGATATGAAAGGCTGCCCAGACCAAATCCTTCTATCCGACACTTTTTGCCATAAGGAACCATTTGCCACCAAATTACAAAACAATGGTTAAACACTAAAACATATTGGGCCTCATTACGACCCTGGCGCTAAGTGGTTAATGGCGTCGTAAAAGGCTGCGGCGCCGTTAACCCCTTAGTGCCTAATTACGAGGTCCCTTTGCGGCTCCCGACCTTAACGGCTGGTCTGGACCAGCCGTTAAAGTAGGGACCCGCAAAGGGACCTTGAAGGTAATTACGGTATCGCAATTTGCGGTACCGTAAATACCGCCTTCCACCATTCCCATTGAGCCCTATGGGAAAAAAATGGGAATGGGGAAGGGCCAATGGTGCATGGGGAATTACCGCCCTGCCAACCTTGGAATGGGGTGGTAATTCCCCATTGAACCATGGCGGACTTGTTACAATACCGGCAGCAACCATGGTGCTAATAGCGCCATTGGTTACCGACGGTGTTGTAATGAGGGCCATTGACTGTAAAAAAAAAACATTGGAAACAAAACAACAAGTGAGTCTCTACAGTAAATGGAAACATGATGCTAAGTAAGGACAATTCAGTAAAATCATGGCTATATATACCTTATATCTTTCTAAATGTATGCGGCCTTGAATCATGTTTAGCACATTCATTATTCATGCAAATTTCAAATGTTATTAAAGCATTTGTTGGATGCACAAAACAGGTGGACAATCATAGGCCTTTAAACTTCTTCCCTTGTGGTTCTGAACATCTTTGAACTGTAAATCTATGGAAATGGTTTCTGTAAATCCCTCGGTGCAGATCCATAGTTTGCACTGAA
Source organism: Ambystoma mexicanum (assembly GCF_040938575.1). NCBI lineage: Eukaryota > Metazoa > Chordata > Amphibia > Caudata > Ambystomatidae > Ambystoma > Ambystoma mexicanum. Next base: position 474,047,462 of record NC_090930.1, read on the forward strand.
ATTATACTAATAAAGCAGTTTAATTAAAAACAAATGCAGGGCTTGTTATAGTGATAATGACCTCTGTTCCACCAATTAACGGTACAACAAGGACTTTATTATTATTCTGAAAATGTAATTTGCGCTACTAATTGCCCGGCACATTGCACATAAAAGCGAACTCGATTGGTATTACAAAATGTCTCTTGGAACAGTTTCTACTAACGTTAAATATTTCCAAAGCACATTTATATTTTGTTTCAGGAGCCTATAGTCAAGCGCCGCCATTGACAGCACTTCTTCTAACAAATACGATATAGCTCCATGGACACAGTGATGTGGTACTTTTGCACTAAGAGCCAATGTACCCAACTGAAAGTTATTGTGTGTGCGGATACCATTGCAGTATAACCAATATGTCTGCTTTACACTTCCAAAAATCTATATATGTTTATCTCCATGTTTTCTGAATTGATGAGGGCAGAGACATAAGCACATTTATGGTTTTATTCAAGGTTATCTCTGTTCACCTTCCAGCTATGGTGAGGTAGTGGTAGCTTCTTCTGGTCTTTCCTACCAGAGATTACTATAGCCCTGTACAATGAATAGAACCGCAGATGCTCTTTCAACCTTCACAGGTGACTGTCACCACAAGCATTAGGAAGCCCTGTGAAGAGCTAAGGTTCTCTGACATGATGGTTGTCCAGTTAATTAGGAACGGGCTATTGAATGCAAGAGCAGCGTGGACTAGCAGCCACACAGTCGGTTAATCATTCATTTGAGTGGCACTTAGCTCCCAGTGCATTTGCACTGCGGACACATAATCCACTCATCATGCAAGAATGTTTTCACCCAGACGTGCCTCGCCAATAATCAGGCTATAGATGCACCCAGCATCAAAAATGTTTATCTATGTGCTGGTATCAAAGGGACTCGCGCTGATGGTGCCTTAAGCCATGAGAAATATACTTCCTATGCTGCAATTGTCAAGCAACGCCCTACTTTAAATGATGTAATTTTTACCTGTACTGCCAATTAGCCCTTTGTCCTGCTAGCTCTGTATTATGCATTTCATGTAAGGCCCTTAGCCTCCATAGAAATCCCACTGGCAGAGCAAACTATGCTCTAGGCATCACTAATGCCAGCTACAGCTGCTTCATATCTGCCCCTCGGCCAGCAACCTATCCCACTTTGCCAGCAAACCAAATCTACTACCACACCTCTACTGCCGTCTTTGGCATGCAGCCCTCATAAACTAAGCAAAGATGGCATCCTACCCTTTCTCGATGCTCTCAAACAGGAGCACCTCTTGCTCCCAAGATCCTAATAAATTAGCAGATCTCTATGCCATAACCTTAAATACGGCAGTAGATACCATCGCCCCAGGCACCTTAAAAAGCAAGACCTGCAGGACACATCAACTCCTGGTTCACCCCTGACCTCCTGGAACTTCAGACCAAAAAATGACTTGCTGAAACACGCTGAAAGAAAACACCCTCAGACGCCCTAAGGCTGGTGTTCACAAGGGCCTCCAAACTATAGAAACAAGCCATCATTCACGCCAAAGCTACCTCTTTCAATGCAATAATAGCCAATACCACATTCAACACCAGGGAATTATTCACCATCCCAGGGGAAATGGAAGCCCCTACCACCCCACCCTACACCTTCACTAAAGACAAAGCATGGTGTATGAATATACAGAATGCCATGTTATTAAAAATTGATACGCTACACAAAACATTTCTCACCAAATGATCCACCCTCAAACCTACTCACCTGGTCACTGCACCCATCAGCCCCCTGCCCCCATATGGCCAGTAGCCAAATCGTCCCACTGTTTCACTTCCGAAATGCCTCAGACCTGGAAAAGTTACACATCCTAAAGAGCCTGAAACCCTTTAGATGTAAGGTGAAGTATGCCCAGCCTCTCTCATCAAAGATTGTGCAGAAGTGTTGACGCCCATCATCAGTGCCTTCATTAATGCCTCTTTTGTGGCAGGCACAGTGCTGCCCAGCCTTAAAGAAGCTTGGGTTCTCCTGCTACTAAAATACCCTCCCTTGACCCCGCCCTTCCCAACAATTATTGACCGATAACCACGGTCCCCTCCCTACTAAAGATTCTGGACAGAGCAGCCTATATCCAAATTCAGCAACGCATGGAAGCAAACACCATATCTTGAGAGTTCGTCAGACTGGCTTCCGCCAAGGCCATGGCATAGAGTCAGCACTCCTAGACCTAAAAAAACAGATTGAAGAGATCAGGGATGGAGGGAGGCCTGCGCTGCTTCTCCTTCTAGATCTATCTGCAGCCTTTGATCAAGTGGACCATAACATTCTCTGCCACCATCTTACCACTTCAGTGTTCTTCTCACCTGAAGCTACCTCCTGGATTGCCTCCTTCCTAGAGAGCAGAACAACGAGAGTGTTCGCTGAGAAGGCCAGTGCTCCACCAGCTACCAATAAATGTGGAGTACCACAAGGATCATGCGTCCCTCTGAAGCTCTATAAAGTCTTTCCTAAGCCACTCTTTGACCTTCTAGACTCCCTCGGAATAGCCTACACTATGCCGACGATACCCAAATTCATCTGCCGCTCTCTGGAAACTACTCATTTGATGCTGACACTCTGAGCGCAGCCTATGCAACCATCCAAGCCTGGATGCCAATTCACGGCCTCTGCCTGAATGACGCGAAGACCAAGCTCCTTCTTGTCAGACCCTCAACGGTGTTAAAATGTCTCGACCCCAAAAACACAGCCGTCAACACTGATGGCACCCAGATTCCAGTCCAGCACTGGGGGTATACCTTGATGCCACCCTATCACTGGCCCACCAAGTGAACTCCATCTCCTTCTCAGCAGTGTACACAACCAAATTGATAAATGCCTCCAGACCCTTCCTATCCACCTATAGCTGTCTAACTATTGCATGTGCAATTGTCAGCTCCAGGCTAGACCACTGCAAAGTACTCTTTGCTGGCACCTCTGCACACAATGTACAGAAACTACAGATCATCCAAAACAATGCTCTTAAAGCAGCCCTGAACATTCCTAAATTGGAACACATTTCAGCCGCATGAAGAGCTGTACACTGGCTGTCGATTCGAGAAGGGATTATTTTCAAAACCTTCTTGATCATGCACAGATTCATCACCAGGTCTGCACCGCCTTACAGGTCCCAGAAAATTATAAAGGCCCACTCGGCTAGACCCGCAAAAACACTATACTCCCATGGGCTGGTTCAGCCTAAGTTCAAATGCTCTAAAGCGGGAGGATCAAGTTTTCTATCCATAGCAGCTAAACAATAGAACTCCCTCCCACATACTCCGAGGAACGAAGAGTCCTACTGGGTCTTCCATAACCCCTCAAAATGTGTCTGTTTGCATAATCTGATAAGCCTATGCCTGATCTTCCCTCCTGGATCATTACTGTCTGTATATAACCTCCAATTTGTTCTTCACCCCTGTCTGTATGTAACTGTTAATCTATTCTGCATATAATTACCAATTGCCAACTGGCCACATGTAACTAGTACCTATAACAGCGACTCAATGCCTTTGGGTTTTTGTGCACTTTATAAATGAAATAAATACATTCTCCTGTGAAGTGTACAGCAAGCATAGCTCTGCTATGTGAGCTTTAAACAGGTGGCAAGTGGGCCCAATGAATAGTGGAGGGCTCCTGGGCTGATCGGTGTTCAGGTACTGAAGTGACCTGCTATTTAATTTAAGAGGGTTCATTTGGTCAGCCTTGTTGTCAGAAGACTGATGCAGAAGCCAGAGATCTTCATCTGGCAAAATAATTGGTATTTGTTCATTTTTATTTCTTGCATGGGTTAGTTGCAACGAAGGGCATTTCTCCCTGTGTATAAGAGTGACGTCAAACTTTCTATTTGGTTACAGTGGTTACACAGTGTACTTACAAGTATGGCCTCTGTGGTGGAAAGCCTACCTTTGTTGTCAATGAATAACAAATAAAACCCCAATTAGAACTGTGTGTACAGCATATTGCCATGTTTCTGCTTATTGTCTTGGGCTTTGCATGGGGAATATGATATATATTAGGTCGAAGGAGCCATCAGTTTTGGCCCTAATCCCTGCTTCCTTACCCTCATCTATTCGTTCATCTGATATTGTGTTTAGTGGGAATTTTGAAGAGTCTGTGACTGAACCTGTCTTCAAACAGCCCCTAAATGTCATGAACCACATTCTTTGTTTCTAGGTTAAGAAGGGTATTTTATTGGGGAGAAACCTTTGATAGAACCCCTTTGTCACCCACATGCTCTCTGTGATAAATTACCTTGTCCAGAAGTAGATGAAGTCGCGGCTGTCAATGTACCAATTCAATTTTAGTTTTCAAGTTAGTAATGGATGTGTCTAGAAAGGCTTACTGTGTCTGCTTGGGAATGCACATGAAGTGAACAGCAATTTTCAGAGGTCCCCCAGAAGTCTTTGCTGGACATCTTTTCAAAGAATGAAAGCCTTCTTCGGATTTAGCCTCGACAATGACAAGGTTTCTGTGGATGCAAATACGAGCTGTTTACCTACTGCAGCTATCCCACCTAGGAAGGATGGGACATTGTGCATTAACACTATGGGCACGCATATAACCCGTAACTCTTTATGGCCAATGATTGATTGCCAGATATTTCTCCTCCTTCCTAAAGTGTATTTTGGTTACAGGTGAGACAATGAAGTCCAGGTGGCACCATCGAAAACCTGATTCCACAGGAACCAACATGTGGTCCGAAATAGTAAAGTTAAGACTTTTCTGAAGACAGGGAGAGAGAGTCTCTCTTTCTCTCTCTCTCTCTCTCTCTCTCTCTCTCTCTCTCTCTCTCTCGCTCTCTCTCTCTCTGTCTCTCTCTCTCTTAAATGTAAAATTGGTAAAAGATGATGGTAAACTGAACATCATGGCTGAGGGATGTACTAAGCTGCTCTTTCTATAGGAATCCGCCACAAATGATATCCATGCACCTCCCCCATTTCTCTTAAAGCCCCCAATAAAATCCCTGAACATATCTAGAAGAAAGTGATGTATACAGTGGATTACAGACAGAGATATAGATAGAGTAGCATGGCCACATCTGCAATGAAAGCCAGTGGTGGCAGATGGTGTCTACAGAAGTCATACATAACGGGAAGCGTGCGAGTAATGTTGCTCTTGGTGGTAAGGTGCTTGCTGGCTTTTATGACAAGTGAACCCCCCCCCCTATTCCCAAGTGTGAATAACAAAGTAAAGGTGCATTAAGGGAGAGTACAACTGAATACAGAATTCATTATTTCGGGCCTTTTTTTATCAGTAGGGGAGCACGTAATGGGAAAATTCTGGCTAGCAAAAAGCAAAAGCTAAGTGGGGGAGAGGGGCCTGGGATGGGCTTTCCGCCCAATATGTGCATAACTAAAAGACAATTAAGCAGTCACCCTCTCCAGTAGTAAGTTATCCAGCTGCTTTCACTGTATAAGAAAAGATGCTAGGTCACAGCTGCAATACTAGACTGTGTAATAGGTAAGCAAGAGCCTCTCGAGCAGATTGTAAACATGGAGTCTGTTCTTGATTGGAGGACCAATCCCATGCCGGAAACGTTGAATCCTATTTCCACTTTCGTAATTTCTAACATTAAAGACATGGGTGTATCACCGTTGGATCCTCTTGGGGATATGGAAAAGGTGGTCCTTTCGGTGCTGTGCCTCCACATTCGCCTGCTAACGCAACTGCAGGTCTAGTCTTTTTTGACTAGTCCATCTTCCATTCATATGCTGGCAACCAGAGCATCGCTGACACGTTGCAACCCGCTTCATCTTTGCTTAAGGGAAAGACGTTAGTTCTAGTGCCTTTTGATCTACGAACTATGAACTGTATTACTTTATTACTGAAGTGCTTTGCCGTTCCCCCACCTCCTCGCTCCCCGCTGTCTGCACTTTCCGCAGTTCCCTTCATCCTGTCTCTGCAGCACGCACCACTCCCCCTCATCTCTGTTCTGCTGCTCTATCCCTCACTGTCCAGCAACAGCACCTGGTGCCTCCTTCCTTTGTTCCATCCTCATTACGAAATTGTATCTCAAACCGGACACTGTTCCTCAGCTTGTCCCGCAGCACTTTCCTAAAGCCGCTTGTACTTTCTTGTTTCTGGACTGGTGCCAGCAATCTGTTCTCTTCACTCTGATAGCCGCTCTGAGGGATTGGATCAGCACTCATCCTCGACAGCTGATTGAGCTCTAGAATCGTCTTGAGGGATTCCTCTCCTCCTCATTGACACACCACTGCCTTGTGCTAGATTTGAAGATCACCATCATACCATCGGATACAGATTGGAAAGAAGTTTATTTTCTGCCTCTTTGCTTTTTCCCTTTGTTTTGTCTTTTTCGGGCAGAAGCCGATTGCCTTGGCTGTAGGGCTCAACAGGCATACTGGCTTCATCCCGAGGTGGGCCGTATCTCTTCAAAGACCGGCGATCCACTAGAAAGAAAAGAAACGCTTCAACACCTGAAGATTTACCCAGCCTATTGAGTGAGCGCGTGTGTGCCTGCTCCCCCCTCGCTTTTTATCCCAGTTGCTTCCTTGTTTGTTGGCCCTCTCCCTTCCTCCCATCATGCTCCCACTGGTTGGCAGGAGCTTTAAATTGGCCACCGACGCCCCCCCCCTGCCATGGTACCTCTAAGGCTAAGGACAGCTCTAGTGGTGTCTGCCAGTGTTCGCCGTGGTACCACCTAGCCTGCAGCCGTCGACCTGCTGCGACTGATCAGGTCAGTCGAACCTGGGTGTGTTGTATTGTGCTGTGCTCAAAAACTTAGCCCACAGCTTGGCGTGAACAACTTGGCCGCATGCGCTTCATTGCCTCTCTAGCCACATGCGCTCTCTCGCATCGTAGGTCCCTGCATCCTGTTCTGTTACCCCCCTGCGTTTCCTGCATTTCCCTTCCTTCCTCTCGTAAGTGCTGTGGTGCTTTGCCTTGGTTCTGTACTACATCTGATTTATCTACTTCCTGTTGTGCTCTTTTCTTTTTGATGGTTCTGTACTGCATCTAATTTGTAGGTCCATTGTTCTTGTTCTTTGTTGTGCCCAACTCTCTTTTTTGTCCCCCCCTGTGCCTCCCTCCTGTCTGCCCCCCCCTACGTGATCTTCACTCCCCCTCCCCTGCCTGGCCTCCCCTCTCCCTACCCCCGCCCCTCTTTCCTCCTCGCACCCCCTATGGTGCTCTCTGTCTCACCTATCTTTTCTAACTGCTTTTCTATCGACTATCCTAACCCTCTGACTGTTTGGCAGGAAGAAGCTCAAAAGGGACATCCAGGTCTCCAACCTACGCCTCCCTATCACTGACACCTTTACCAGTGCTTCCTCCAGACAGATCCTTACCGGCATACTCTTTGTGGTTCCCTCTCCAGGCCTATGGACCCCCCCATATGGTTACTGTTCTTTCTCCTTTTTCCTGTTCTCCCATTAATGGTGACACCCAATGGGGGGCCCTCCTGGCCCACTTCCACTCCTCTAAAACCATTATTAATGTCTACTTAAATGGCACCGTCTTGGTCCAGGGCCCTCAGGCCAATCTCCTCCTATTTGATAGACACTTCCCACACCTTATCAACTTCCGTTCCTCTCCTGCTGTCCCTTCCGAACGTCTGTGCCTCCTCTGCCGACTCCTTCCCCTGCCACCTCTTTGGCACCTATGCTGCTTCTCTGGCCACCTTGTTGTCTCCCTCCTCTGCCATCCATCTGACATTCTCTTCTCCCTCTCTGACTACCCTGCCGTCTCTTCCTTCCTCGTATTTCCATCTTTGGGCACCTCCAACAATTACACATGCTGTAACTCTGGCTTGTACCCCTCCCTGGAAGTCCTTCAAATGTGGCAACCTACTCCACATTGCTACTTTCAACTCTCGTTCAGCTGTCAAACACTCCTCTAACATCTGCCATCTCCTCGAAGAGCTTCATTTGGATGTACTCGGTCTCAGGGCCAGCTCTGTCATGAGTTCAACACTCTGCTTCCCAATGGCTACAAGATCTTCTCTGAACCCAGAACCAACCATCCGGGTGAGGGTGTAGCCTTGATTTTCACAGAGTAGATTCCTGCTTCTATCATTCAATTGCAGAACCACTCCTCCTTTGAATGCCTGGTCTGCAGGCTCTCTATCACTCCTGGCCTCTCTCTCACTGTGGCCACTATCAACAGACTGCCAGTTCGGGTCACCCTCTTCCGCTCCTTGCCTCTACCTCTCAACCTCTCCTCCTCTGAAACTTGAACATTGACCTGGATGCAACTAGCCCTTCTTCAAGACTCTTTTGCAACCTCTGTGATTCTCTCTCTCTCTCTCTCTCTCTCTCTCTCTCTCTCTCTCTCTCTCTCTCTCTCTCTCTCTTTCTCTCTCTCTATTCTTTCCTCTGGCACAACCTCACTTTGCAGGGCACACCCTGGATGTTCTGATCTCCTCAGACCTCCCCTTTTCTAAACCTCTCACCACTCCTCTCTCTCAGAGTGATCACTTTCTTCCCACCTCTCTCTCTCTTCCTCTCAGGTCAAGCCGACTTCAGACCTGCCACCTACCCTCTCTCTCATCCTACCCATGAAGCATGCGTCAGTTTAGGCTTTTGCCATACATTTCTTTCCTCCTCCTGCACCTTTGGTTGACTCACACCCTGACACAGCCCTGTCTAACCTGCATCTCTCTATCTCTAACACTCTGATGTACTTGCCCCTGTCATGAGGATCCGCTTGACGCCCAAATCCAAGTGCAACTCTTGGTTCGATTTGGACCTCGCCACCCGTAAACGCAAGTGTAGGGTGGCGGAGAGGAAGTGGAGGGCATCGGGCGCACCATCTGAGAAACTGGCCTACCGCCTGCTCCAAACGCAGTACAGACTGTCTGACCTCTCTAAGAAGAGAGCCTACATCCAAGCCTGCATTTCTCCGGCATCTAACAACACGGCCGATCTGGCCAATGTTGCTGCAGTCTCTACCTCTCCTGTCCCCTCCCAGGCCCTATGCACGTCTTTGGCCTCTGATTTCACTACTAAAAGTCAGGAGATCCTGTCCACCCTCTCTTCCTCTACTTCCTCTTCCTCCTCCTCCTCTTCCACTTCTGGCCCGTCGGAGACCGTCACTCCTCCTCCTTTCTCCTCCTTTCCCCTGTTCACCCATGACAATGTTTCCAGACAAGTCTGATCTATGAAAGTCTCGTCAAAGCAGGTTCTCCCCTGTTCGTCCAAAACAATCCAGGACCACATCGATACCCTTGCTCCAGCCTTGGTCGATTTCTCCAATCACTCCTTTTCCACTGGAACTCTGTGTATAGGCGTGTTATAAATGCCATATCATATCATATTATATCATAGCCTTCCTGTCTGGCTCTCCATCACCGGATCTCCATCACTCCTTTCCTGGGCAAACTCTTGGGAATGCTGTCCATCCCCCAGCTTAATCTACACACTGAAACTGTTGGTTGCCTCCATGACCATCAGTCTGGCTTCAGCGCGAAGTGAAGACTTGCTCTCCAATCTTCACTCTTATCTCCCTTCTGTCCTCATTCTCCCTGATCTACCTCTGCTTTTGACATGGTCAACCATGATATCCTGCTCAATAATTTCTGTGACAAACTTGGTATTACAGATCTGGCCTTGGCCTGGTTGACCTCCTTTCTCACTGATCGACCCTCTCAGGTCCAACTGGGTTCTTTCCTTCTATCCCTCTCTCTACTTGTGGTGTTCCCCAGGGTTCTAACATCTCTCCCTGGCTCTTCGACCACTACCTGGCACCTCTTGTCCACTGCATCGCTACTTTATGCTGCAATTTTCAATGTTATGCGGACAACACTCGGCTCTCTTTCAGGCTCCCCTCAGCCATTCACTTCTTCTCGCATAACAGATTTCCTGGCCGCAATTCAGGAATGGTGTGCCGCCAATGGTCTCTTCCTTAATGACAGTTAGACTGAGATCCTCCTCATTGGGACACCCACTCCCTCCTTTCCTCTCTCTCTCTCTCTCTCTCTCTGTCCGCCCACTGTGGGCCCCTTCCTGCTTCTTCCTGTGTGGCTAAGAACCTTGATATCATCTTCGACTCCACCCTCTCCTTCTCTGCTCACTCTCTGACTTCTCTAAGAAGTCAAAATATCATCAGCACCACCTCAGAGGTCTTCTTCCTTTTCTAACTTTCCCCCAGAAGCTCACTGCCTCCAGAGCTCTGCTCCTCTCTAGGCAGGACTATTACAACAGCCGCTTTCTAAATCTTCATCCCTCTACTCTTTGTCCTTTACACCTCATCCAGAACAGGACTGCAAGACTTGTCCTTGGCCTCAAGCCATGGATCGTATCTCTCCAGCTCCGAAATCTCTTCACGGGTTCCCCCTGACTGCAAGGATCAACTTCAAGACACTGCATCATCCACAAGGCTTTCTGCTGCTTGGCAACGCTCTACCTCCAACTTTCTCTTCCAAAACATCTTCCTTCTCAAGCTCTCCGCTCATCCACCTCCAACTCTCTGAGCTTCAGACGTGTCTCCAAGCAGAGAGTTGGGGCAGATCTATCTCCTCAGCTCGGGCCTCCCTCTGGAACAGCCTTCCTGCCTCTCTCAAACTTGAGCAGAACCACCCCTGGTTCCAGAAGCAATTCAAGACCTTCCTTTTTGCTTCTGCTTTCTCTCTTCCTCTCCCCTACTGATGCACCTGCCTGTCCGGTCAGTGGTCACCTGGTCACCCTGTGAACTCATACCCAAGGTCCTGCATGTCCAGTTGCCCTTGCACTGCCTCCGGGCTCCCCAGCACTTAAGGGTCTGTATATGCAACCCTGCCATTTATTCTCTCTGCACTTATGAGTCACCTGCTGGCTGCACTTGTGAGTTAACTGCACTTCCCTCTTCCTGTTCCCCTTGCACTTCTCCCCTTCCCTCTTCCCTACACTTGAGCAATCTGAATGATACAAGGCCTAGTGAGATTGATATTATGTCCTCCCTTTGTTTCCCCCTCCTTGTCTTGTTGTGCCTAGAAACACTTGTGTGCAGGCATTTTATAAATGCCACATCATATCAAATAACCAAATACATTTATTTGGTAAATATTTTATAAATGAACGGCTCATTATTAGCAACTGAGAAACAAATGCTTTTTGGAATTTGGAGTTGTAATGAGCATACATGGGAACAGGTGGGTAAGGTAGATATTGAGGATGCAAAGTCAATTAAAAATTGAATCCTTAGTTATACAAGAATTGCAATGTTACAAAAATTCCCTTTGTTATTGCAAAAAAGTAAATCACAAATCAGACACATAATATCTCTACTACACCCTTCCTTGGGAAACTGGAGAATTTGGTCTTGTCCCAACTGAACAAACACACTGAGTTTGTTGGTTGTTTACATGACCATCAATCTAGATTCTGAGCATCCAGAGGCACGGAGACTGCTCTCCTAAACACCTGTAAAGAATTGCTTGCAAATCTTGAATCTAAATCTCCTGCTGTTTTCATTCTCCTTGACCCCTCTTCCACCTTTAACTTGGTTAACCACTCTATCCTCATAAAGTGTTTCCAATATACTCTTGGTATCTCAGACTGGGCACTGGAATGGTTAACCTATTTCCTCACTTACCACCCTTCCATGTGCTTCTACGGTCCTTCTCCTCCACCACCTCTCTCTTCCTGTGGTGTTCCCCAGGGCTATATCCTCTCGCCTTGGTTTTTTAATGTCTACCTCACACCTCTTGCTCACCTGATCTCTGCCTTCTCTCCTCTTTTCCAATGTTAAGTGGATGACAAACAACTCTTCTTCAAGCTCCCCTCTTCCTCTTTCCCTTTCTCCTCTATCATCCCACACTGCCTGTCTGGTATTCAGTCATGGTGCACCTCCAATGATCTCTGTCTTAATGCCAGTAAGATTAGATTCTTCCTATCAGGACACCTACTCCCCATCTCCCTCCTGAATTCAGGCTGCCCTCTTTAGGCCCACCTCCCCATTCTTCCACTGAGGCCAGAAACTTTGTGGTCATATTCGACTCCTCTCTCTCCTTTGCTCCACTTTAAACTTCACATCCTTGGAGGCATTCTCCCTTTTCTCACCTTCCCCCAGAAGCTCAACGTCACTAGAGCTCTTGTCCTCTCCAGGTTTGATTATTGTACCAGTCTCTTTCTCAACCTAACTCTTTCTTCACCCCACCCTCATCAACTAATCCAGAATAGGGCTGCAAGATGTATCCTTGGCTTCAAGCCCTGGGACCATATCTCTCCAGCTTTAGTCTCTCTCCACTGGCTCCCTGTTGCTGCAAGGATCAAATTCAAGACCCTTTACATCATCCACAAGGCTGTCTGGGGCTTGGGACCACGCTACCTGCAGCTCTCTGTAATTAAATACTCTCCTTCCAGATCGTTTCAATCCTCTGGCTACAACTCTCTGCTGATCAAATGTTTCTCCAAACAGAGGGCTGGGGGCAGATCTCTGTCCTCAGCTGGCTCTCTGCTATGCAACAGTCTCCATCTCTCTCTCCGTCTTGACCTGGACCACCTCAGATTCTGCAAACAATTCTCAAGACCTTTCTCTTCTCCTCCTTCCCTCTCCCCTTCCCCCTCCTGTGCCAACCTTCCCTTTCACCTAATCTACCGACCAACAACATCACAGAACTCATCACAACAGCATCCATCAACTACACAAAGATCGTCCTCCGAGATCTCAACCTACAAGGGAGCCACACATTCAACAAACCAAGAGATATGGCTTGTACTCCTTGAAAGCATGGATATCAATTAACTTGTTACAGAATCAACCCGCAACAAAGGCAACACAATAAGACTCGAATTGACCACGACTCCAGCCATTGTATATCTTACCCCTTATCTTTGTACGGGGAAGACTACACAGCCATACCCATCCTGCTACATTACACATCACTCCCCTGCCAGGGCCAAGCCAAACCAACCAACACAACCAAGACACCTCACTGCACTTTCACAAACTTCCCCCCCCATGCAGTCGAAGAAAATCAAATCATATTGTCCTTCTTGTCTGACCACAATGCCCATTAATGCCCAGTTCAGAACACTCAGCTGCACCATAACAGGTTACCACCATACATGCACCAATGAAACATTTACTTGCGAAGCATAAGCCCTTCACATGTTAGTACACACATGATCTAATCGAAAGAAAACATGCTATACACAGACAAGAAACATGCTGGAGAAAACCCTACCAACTACAAGACCTTGTCATCCAAATAACCGTATGTTCAATATGTAGGACACTCATCCCCTCACTGAAAGTAAATTGAAGCATAAAATCCCTCATGGAAACATTAAAAAAAGAGCAGGCCGATCTTCCAAGCCTGAAGCACTACAGTACTGAAGCCACCTGACACATGCAGCACCATCAACATTTTCTTCACAAACAAGATAAGCACGATACAAAATCAAATTGACAGCTCAAAAGACACCACAGATTCCCTACCCATAACAGCTCACAACATACCAAGAAGGACCAAATTCAGGACAATTACCTTGAAGGCCCGGCTATCACTCTTGCAGTCCTCAACCCAACTGCCACAAAGATTATATGCTACCCTCGACCATTGTGAAGGTCATTGCAGTGAATCACTTACGCCATTTCCCAACATTTTCAATCCAACCCTCACGCATGGCACAGTCTCAGATGCATTGAAAATGGGACAGATCCTACACAAGCTGAGGAAACTCATACTTGATCCTGGCTCACTAATGCCCTTTTATGCATCCATTAATATTCGGAAAACCTGATTAAGAAGACTGTTACGCTCCAGTTGCTTTAATAGATCACTTAGAAGAATCTCTTACAGGACTGTCAATCCAGTTTCTGACCCCAAAGCAGCAGAGGGAGCCACAGTATTCAAGTTACCACGCATTACTATGAAGCTGCCACAGCATGGTAATCCTGAAGTTTCAGAATAGGTGTCCAAGACCTGAGCAGAGGCAACACCCTACTCAATATAAAATGTCATGTTGGCCCCTCTAAAAAACGAATCAAGCTGACTGGCCGCCAGGGGGCGCACGGATGCGGTCTTCCTCCGTGTGAGCTCTGACCTGCGACCCTCAAAAGTGGCTTGAGCCCCCACTTTTGGCCCCCACCGCATAACAACGGATCCACGAGACGGGGGAACCGGACCCCCACATGCTGAGCAAAAATCCGGTGAAAATCTGAGTTCTGTAGCCCGAGTACAGCCTCCGGGATCGTGCCTCCCCCTCCGGGCCCTCAGTGCGACTTCACAATAGGGCACTGAGACCTTTGAAGCCCGGAACTGCTGGCTCCGCCCTCTGCTTTCCCGCGGAACCATTGAGCCGTGCAGCGGGCCCCCAAGGCAGTTTCTGCCTCCCCGCGCAGCCCCTGGACCCCTGTGGACCGAGGAGACCCTTGACAGCAGAGGAGGAGCCGGCCCTTCCCGTTCCGTGATCCGCGCTGCAACTCCATCGCGCCCGGCACAGCCTGTGGCCCACCGTGCATAAGAGTGAGTGCCCCCCATCCGCTGACGCACTAGCCCATTACGGACGTTGTGCCTGCTCCCCGAGAGGCCTACCCAACCCCGACCTCACGTCCATGCACAGTGGCCCCTTACGAGAGAGAGTGTGCGGCGCAACCCCAGTTATCTGCCCGGGGAGGCATCTCCCGCCATTTTCTGGAGAATATCCCTCACCCCTCGTCGGGCTCGGTACGGTGTCACTAGCCCCATTTCGTCGACTGGGCAAGCCACGTATCACACACCCTGACCAAGAGGATCGCACCCAACGCCTCTGGCTACTGAATCTGGATTTGGACGCTAGCTATGCCTCCCCTATTTAACTCGTCCTCCAAGCTCCCGACATCAGGACAAATCTCACTCCGACACTGAACCCCGCCACAGAGGGTTGGGCCCCCACTCCTGGGGCGTGTGCCCTCCTCTGTACGCCTTCCAAGAGACACTCCTGGGACCCAGGCCACCCGATCAGAGACCCTCCTCCGCGCAAACCCAACAAGATCCACGAGTCAACCCGCATTCACTCCGGCACATTGCGGAACCCGCACCGAACCAGAGATCAGCACGGAACTGAACACAAGGTGACGCATCCGGAGGGTAGGGCCCCTGGCCCCAGGGCGTGTGCCTCTTCCCAACGCTGGACTCTCATTACCCAGGACTTTCCGGAGATTGCACAGCAATGCTCTGCAGTACCGGCTCATTGCCTTGGTGTTGAGGGTAGTGCCCCCGTTCCAGGGGCGAGTGCCTCCTCGCACCTACACACTGCATGAGCACCAAATCCAAACTAGCCAAATACGCCTACACCCCGCCGCACCCCGAACCTAGAACTGCCTGCACAATGTCAGCTCCGAAACAGAGGCAGCGGCTACCACGGGGGACATAACCTCCTCAGAGAAATCAGAAACATGGGCGCCAACTTGGGTGGCAAGATCGACAAAATGACCCAGAGGGTGGACAATATTGAGGAGAGGCTCGAAAGTGTCGAGAACAACCAAGCCTCAATTGACACACTGGAAACTCAGCTGGACCTCCGCATGCACAATATAGAGAAAAGAGAAGAAGACATCCGGCTGAAGATAGACGATTTAGAAAACAGGGAGAGGCGTAACAACCTGCGATTTTTTGGGATTCCAGAACGGGAGGGGGAAAAAGAGGAGGACCTTAAACACACCATACATGACATCATTAGAATCCTAACCGCGGATGCGAGTATCGTTGAACCTGCAATAGAAATAATACACAGAGCTGGAGGCCCACTATGGGGTCCGAGATCGGTCCTGGCCAGATTTAATAGATATCAAGACAGAATGAGGATTCTCACTAAACCCAGGTCAGGCGACACCCTCACCCTTGGTGGAGCCCAAATAACCATCTTCCAGGACCCATCCTCGCTCACCTTAGCCCTGCGTCGCCTGTGTGGCCCGCTAACCAGATGGCTCAAAGACCAGGGTACGAGATATAGGTGGGGTTATCCCTTCTCCCTAACATTCGAACATGGCAGCAGGAAGATAATACTCTGCTCCGAAGAAGAGATTCGGGATTGCATCGTGGATCTCCTCGACACCGACCCCAAAGAGGGGTCACAAGACGAATCATCACGAGAGGGTGTGCAGCGGGGGCCCCGAGTCCCAAGAAGGAAGAAGGTCAAAGGAACTAGAAAATATGGGGGACCCAACGACACGCCGGAGAATGCCAAATGAAGTGGCATGCACGTATCTTCTGACCCGGCGAGGCCTGTTCAGGGTTTATGGTCTCGGAGTCCCTCCGTCATGTTGGAGATTGGGGCATCACAGCCAACAGAGCCAGCCCATGACGAATTTGTCTCCAGACCCAGGAAGGATGATTGACTGGCTGCAAGAGAACCGGAACCGCATGTATCACTACATTTGTTACTCAGTGATAATAGTTGTTGTTGTGTGTTAAGTTGTAATTCAAGTTGACATTTTAAGAATGGGGGGAGGCTCAAACTGTTGGTGAAATGATATTGGTGCTGGGGTCGCGTGGTTATGACCCTCATGGGCGGTCCGATAGTAGGCCGGTTGCAAGCACCTGGCTCGCCTCGGACGCCGTCAATCCAAGGTTCAGTTCCTTTTAGGGGAGATGTTGTGCAGGAAATTGGAACTGCTGACAATGGGTATTGAGTTCAATGCCCAGGAAAGGGGTAGGGGGGAGGGAATCCAACATTTACTGAAGTCCTATCGGATGTGGGACTATCGTCAAAAGACTTCCACTGCAGCGATTTATGATATGTACACAGGCGGTGTGACCACCGAACTCACAAGACTCACCACTCATTGGTGGACATGACGAATCAGGTGACAGGCATGGCACACTCAGAATTGGCACGCTAAATGTTAAGGGGCTAAATTCCCCTACCAAAAGATCGCTATTTTCCCGAGAATTCAAGAGGGCCAATCTAGATATACTCTTTCTGCAAGAAACTCGATATAGTAAAGGAGAGGAGAGAAGAGTACTCTACCCCAAATGGGGCACTGAACATTGGGGCTCTGGCCCGCTTAAAAAAGCCGGGGTGGGTGTTCTCGTCAGTAAATCAATGCGATTTGAGCTCTTGAGGTCCTGGTCAGATGTGAGCGGTAGGACGCTGGTGTTAGTTGGCAAGATACAGGACACCATCATCACACTCGCGTCTATATGCGCGCCCAATACCGGACAGTCCCGGTTCCTTCAACAAGCAATCCCCAAGGTCATGAATGAGGCAGAGGGAGAAGTAATAATAGGAGGTGACCTCAACACGTGGATGAACTTGGATATGGATAGACAAGCAGGCACCCCGTCCACCAGCCCTTCACAGGGCACCGGACACTCCCGGATTGTAGATATGATGGACACCTACAATCTCACAGATGCCTGGAGATGCATGAATCCAACCCGAACAGCCTTCACCTTCTACTCCACGCCTCACGCTACGCTCTCTACAATTGACTATGTTTACATAACCGCAGCAATTGCCTCAGCAATGATGGCAGCTACCATATCGCCCATTACTTGGTCGGACCATGATATGGTGGTAGTCACTATAGATCAGATCGCTCTCCCTAGGCGGAGTTCGAAATGGCGGTGCAACTAAACACTTTTCAAGGACAGTCTTTCGGGAGCAGCTGGAGTTGGACATTACTCAATACTTTGAGCAAAACAACGTAGGCAAAACTCCCATCAACATAGTATGGGAGGCGGGTAAGGCCACATGGAGGGGACTTCTCATTAGGGAGGGAGCAGCGAAAAAATGAGAACGCCTGCTCATAGAAAACAAATTGCGAAATGAAATCGCCCAACTTGATTTTGCATCTCAATCGGCGGACTCCGAAAGACCGCAGAAGATCGAACAAGCTAACGCCAAAAGAGAAGAACTACGGCAGCTGGGAACAAATAGCATTATTCACAAGCTTCAATGACTGAAGCAAAAACACTACGAGCATGGGAACAAAGCAGGCGCATT
The DNA here is from genome assembly GCF_040938575.1 of Ambystoma mexicanum. Lineage (NCBI taxonomy): Eukaryota > Metazoa > Chordata > Amphibia > Caudata > Ambystomatidae > Ambystoma > Ambystoma mexicanum. The sequence continues at coordinate 474,065,359 of NC_090930.1, forward strand.
ACTCGCTGCAAGACTCCGAGGCCAACGCCGTGAACAATGGGTTCCAACGGTGCACGATACAGATGCACCCAGACCATCGTCCCCCCAATATCCCGGAATCCTTCACCAATTTTTATGAGAGACTCTACACTTCACAAGATACACCGCACCCAGAGGCGATAACAGACTATCTGACCAAAGTAGCCATGCCGAACCTCCCATCGGAAACAACACAAGCCATGGAAACCCCTATCATGGGAGAAGAAATTACGGATGCAATTAAAAGACTTCCAATGGGGAAAGCACCGGGGAACGATGGATACACCGCAGGGTTTTACAAAACTTTCCAGAATGCACTCCTCCCATTCATGGTGGTCCTTTTTAACAACATCCTCAGCACTGGTGTGGCACCCGACTCCTTTTCTGAAGCCCTAATAACGGTGATCCCCGAAGAAGGAAAGGACCCCAAGCAATGTGCCTCCTACCGCCCGATATCGCTCATGAATATCGATGCCAAGATTTACACGAGGGTTCTCACCGCGAGGCTCGAGGCACACATGCCCACTATAATTCACAACAACCAAGTAGGCTTCATCCTAGGTAGACAAGGCGCAGACTCCACCCGCAAGACCCTCCACCTCATACACGAGGCCAGAAACCTGCCAAACACACCAGCACTGTTTTCGATCGATGCAGAAAAAGCGTTCGACAGAGTCGAATGGCACTTCTTAGAGGCCACGCTGAAACAAATAGGCCTGGGACTCATTCTTTGACGAGCAATCAAGGCAGTCTATACAGCCCCAAGAGCCGCTGTAGCGGTCAACGCCCAGTACTCCCGCTGGTTTCCCCTCAGGAGAAGAACGAGACAAGGCTGCCCCTTTCTGCGATTCTCTTTGCGCTCTCACTAGAACCCCTGGCCCAAGCCCTCCGAGCGGACACTGCCGTTGAAGGAATGCAGGTGAATGGCAGAGAATACAAACTGGCCCTGTATGCAGACGACATCTTGCTCCACGTGGTAAACCAACTCTCTTCATTCCCAAGGGCGATACGCCTCATTGAAGAATATGGGATACTCTCCGGTTTTAAGATAAATAGATCCAAATCCACTGTCTTCCCGCTCCATGACCCATCCCCGGAGCTGCTACATGACCTCAAATACCTTGGCCTGATTGTCGGAGGCCCCACAATGCGATACCTGGGAATCAACTTAACAAGAGACCTAACTCAACTCTATGAGGCAAACTTCCCGCAACTTCTAAAAGCTCTCAAAACGGATCTCGCGAAATGGAAAACCCTCACAATTTCCTGGATAGGGCGCTTGAACGCAATCAAGATGATGACCCTCCCACACTTCCTATATCCCCTCCAGGTCCTCCCCATTACAATCCCAGACCACTTGTTCAAACAAACCAAGAAGGCCATATTGGAATTCCTGTGGGACGGAAAGAAACCCCGGATACCATATGATATCCTGATACTCCCGAAGGAGATGGGCGGAGTGGGCCTCCCGGACATTGAACGGTATTACCAGGCGACCCAACTCAGGATCCTGATCCCACACCTGTGCAATAGAAAGGACCTCCAATGGGTCCAACTAGATAATGACATCCTGCTCCATGTTACTCTTGCGGAGTGGCTATGGGTCCCCAGTGCAAAACTCACGAAACGCTTACGTGACCACCCAATACTGGGCACCATGTGGAACATCTGGAGGAAGGGGAAAGGGATGACCGGAATCATGACATGGCCTTCTCCACTAAGTCATCTCTGGTTCCCCGGGATCCGAGAGGAAATCCCCGAACACGCCAGATACCAGGCCTGGTTTGATGACGAACTGGAGAGCATGGGCCAACTGTGGAGAAACGGGAACTTCATCCCGATCTCGGAACTACCTCCAAATCCATCCAATTCCAATCTTTTTGTATCTACGATTAAAAGGGGTCATGTCAAGCAAGGAATGGAAGGAACCACACGGCGAGAGCTGACACCGTTCGAATCGATACTGGACACAGCCAACTCATCAAAAGGTTTAATAGCGTGCATGTACAAGGCCCTGATCACCAAAGACCAAACTCCAAGTCTTCGCCTCAAAGAGCGATGGGAAAAGGACTTTAATAGAGAATTTGAAAAACACACCTGGTTCAAAATCTGCGAAACACCAGCTAAAATATCGATCGTCACCCAGTACAAATGACATGCTCTGAAAATGCTCCATCGATGGCAGTATGATCCTTGCAGACTCTCGGAAATTTTCCAAACATCAAGCCCAAAATGCTGGAGACACTGCAACATGGACGCTGATTACTGGCACATGTGGTGGAAGTGCCAAAAGGTACGCATCTATTGGCAAGAGGTCCTGGGGTGGATTAAACAATTAGATGGCATAGAAAGAGTCCTATCCCCTCTCATGATCTTATTTGGACTTGAAGAAGAAGAAGACAGAGTGGCACGCGTAAAAGGGTTGATATCCCCTCTCCTGTTGGCGGCAAGAGCTGCCCTAGTCATCAAATGGAAGTCCCATGAACATATACACAATGGAGAAAATAACCGCAGCCCTCCATGACAAGGCCGCCCGACAGGAGGAAGACTGGATGGACTTCACAGAACAATATATCACAAGTACAGCCGTTACCGAATCACAGCTCTAACCATAACGCCATTCAACGGCCCATACCCGGAAACGAATAGCGATCCACGTACTGCCTAATAGCCATCCCTGTCACAACCTTCACATAGAACCTATGACACCGACAGAGATCAACGTCACACCGCCACTTAAGACAATTTCAGCTAACGCCGACACCCGGAAGTCGTCAAAGAATGGACATGGGGGGGGGGTTCGTACTATTAATCCATCGAGAGTGGACATGTATGTTACTAGCGGTTTGTTATTGAAGTGGATCGCGATGATCTTGTGATATAACCAAGTTTGCTCAGTTATGTATTCACCTGACTGTCCCAAAAGAAAGGTCAAGTTTCACCCCCATACTCAAGGAGCTGCACGGGCTACCTTTTCAAGCATGCATCATGTTCAAGACAGCCTGCATCAATGACAAAACGCAAATCTACCTAGGTGATAAATTCACAATTTCTGAAGGCCTGTGCCCCATTAGAAGCCACAACATCACCATGCTTAAAATAAAATAAACTACAAGAGAGTAAAAACAGGAAAGAAGCTTTTTTTTGCTATGCATTCTCTCTCTCTGACATATGTTACCAATGCCGGTAATACTGCCCCTTCCTCCTTCAGCTCAGGAAGGAACTGAAGATTCTGCTCTTAAAGGAACATCTTGGAAATTGCTGATCACTCCTCTCAACCCTAATTTCCCCAGCTCCTGCTTCCCTACCCATCGTAGCTCCACTGCTAAAGCTGAATCTTTACTTGTAATCTCATGAGTGTGTCCCCTTCAGCAGTGATCTGTTGCTTAGCTGGTAGATTAATACTTTATTAATTGCATTTATCCATGAATAGAAGTGATGGGCTGTCGTCTACACCACAAAACACATACTGATTAACAGAACAATGCCTTTTAATCCATGGGAGATCTGCAATTCTCTTAGGAAGGCTTTTAGTCCCATGAAAATATTGATCTGGCAATAATAGATACGCACATGGATAACATAGGTGTGTTCATTTTTGTTATCCTTTTTAACAATGTGTTATAAACTGCATTTTTAGTGATTGGCTTTCAACGACCTATCACTGCAAATGCCCCACATAGTCACCCAGTTATCCAATTAATCAGAAATATACCTGGCATTTGAATATGCATGGATGGCTTGGGTGCCAGTGTCTGCAACTAAAGCAATTAACTCATTCATCTCATAAGATTCTTTTGTGAATTAAATCAGTAAAAAAATAAAGTTATGGTCTTGGGAAAGAGGGGTGGGGGCACTTAATAGATGGAGTAGAGGTGGTCAAATTCTACAGACATTTGGGGCTGTTGTTTTCTAAAAATGGCAGCTGGGATATGCACATAAAGATGTTGCAAAGCAGACTGCAGTAAGTCTAAGAGGACTCTTGTATATGTGTAGGAAGCGGCCTCTGTGTTGATTGCAAATTGAGGTGTGGCTTGACACGGATATGGACGTACGTCGCGTACAGAGGTCCTTTCCTCTGATTTCTGAGGAACGAGACGAGAGACGCGAGACGCGAGGAGAGTGAGGGAAGCAGGGTCGCGAACGTCGCGAACGGTGAACAGCGTACGGCGGCTTCTGGTATCTGAACACCCCAGCCTGCTCGGTCTGCTTTGCCCATTACCATGCGGAGCCTGCCTGGAGAAGCTTTGCCCCTGTGTGCACACCTGGTAGGAGCCTACTAAGAGGAGCCTGTAGCTTCTCTGGAGAGAGGCTTTAGGGTAAGCCTGTTACGTGATATATGGCTACCGGTACCTCTGGGGGCATAGACCCTTGGAGTAAGGGACGTGCAGGGAGCGGGAGAGGTCGCCAGCATTATAGTTGTGATTTACTAGGTATATCACATAGCCAGCACTGAGTAAAATAGGCTTCCCTAGCAGCTAGTGGTGTGAGCTGGGGGTGGCCTTATATAACTCAGTGTCTGTATGCGGGAAGGGGGTGCAATTGCTACACCTTGTTGGTACAACGAAGGTGACCGGGAGGTTCTGATCATACGCACCTCTCTAGGGTACCATAAAGATACTTAACCATTAAGGTGATTGCCTATCCGTAGCCTTACTTTCGCGCAGCTCGGTGCCCTTACATTCATCATTGTTCTTGGGCTAATCTTTGTGGAGAAATGGATTCAGTGAGTATGCCCTGGAGACTGCTGGCTTTTTGCCTTTGATCCTGGGCATCCTAACTAAGGTACCGTGCGTTGAAGGTCTGAGCGGTTGGGTGAGAGGACTCATTTAGGTGACCCCGGAGGAAGGTTGGGACATCTCCCCCTTTCCGTCTGTGTGACCTCTTGGTTCAATCATTCTTCCTTGCGGATCACAGCAATCATTATAACATCCTACACTGTAGCCCTATCTTATCCGGACAAGTGAACATCTGGTGGCACCGGTGATATGAAGCGGGGAAAAAGATCAGCCCATTCGATCTATAATCTGTGGAAAATCAAGTCTCAACCTACAAAGGATGGCAAGGAGACCAATATGAAGGGCAATAAACCTAAGAAGAACGCAAAATACTCTAAACTGGTGGAGCAAGGTGCCATCACTGAGTTTTTTCCTGTGAATCCTCCTCCTGAAATAAATTCCACCGTTATTGAGGAAATTGCAGTCCCAGATTTAAGTGGCTGCATTTCTTTAAATACCACCAACCTTGATGATATTGACAACAATTCCCTCTTAGATCTTTGCTTAAATATACAGAGAGAAATGTTGTCACAAACCCCTCAGATGTCAACCAGTGGCAGAATGCCTCTGAATGTAAATAGCACAAGCACCTCCCCTGGTTTACACAATTCTGGTGGAAGTGGCAGTCGCCTGTCTGCTTCACCTAATTTGGCAATGGTATCGATGGAGGATGTGCCCGCTGAGGAAAACAATAGTCTGCATTCGAGCTCAACAGAGATAGCTGAACTTCAATCATCGGTTGCTGCTCTGCAATTTGCGCTCAAGATTCTATTGCAAATGTCAGGGTGTATTTTGACAAATACCAATACCCTCAGTAGGGCATTAGACGTGCAGGATCTCCCTCGTGAAGAAGCGGAAGCGAATCTATCTGCTGCTGTGCACTTAGCCGAGGGGATTGAAGATCGGGAAACTATGGTAGAGGTGGTAGCTGAGCTTTCTGAATCCATCAAGAGTATTGTACCTGAGGATGTACTACCGGAGCCGGCAGATGATCATGAGCCAGTACTAAGCCCTATTGTTCCCCCTCTCGGAAACAACGCAGATTGGCAAAAAAGACACTTAAAAATAAGAAATCTACAATGAGTGCCCCCATTCCGACTGTTGGAGCTCGGCCTGGCCCTGAAACACGCTCGAAAAAAGCCAGGAAAAGACTTGCTAGAGCGGCAGAACAGGCATCAACGACCAAAGGTCTCCTTACTGAATGGCTTGTGCCGGAAGAGACGTCTCTCTGTCTGGATTCAGACGAAGCCTCCCTGGTAGAACTGGAACAGGGCTTTGCATCTAGTCTGTCAATATGCCCTGAACAACCTCTGGGGTCAGTCGTGGTGGGAGGATCGCCTCTGCCTGTACTGTCTGACCAGAAGAGCGTAGCCAAGGACACCAACGAGAACCGCATCTGCTTCATCAAGAATCTATACAAGAGTGGCAAAAACCCCTGGATGGCGCGTTCCGAGCTATTAGCTCAACTCTGTGTTTTAAAATCGGATGATTTCCTGTTTGTCGAACCTCTGAAGGGTCTTAACCCTCATGTTTCGGCCTTACACTGTACTTTTTTGTCAACTGCGCGACTGATATAAAGAGGAACTGCGGGCAGTTGATATTGACATTGATGTGGACCCAGACGAGATTGATTTTTGCCCCGAATCTGAGGACACTGTCTCTGCTGCTAGGCTCACGAATGATCTTAAGTCTGTGGCAGGGGAAAATATCGTCCTGGCCGAAATACAGCAAGTTCTTAAATCACTTCTGGAATCCCTCCCGAGAGCTCTACAGAACCATTGATGTTTTTCCTTACTCACTTGGAACTGTCGAGGCTTTGCCCATCTTTTGAGGTCGGAGGGCTCTGTAGATCTATTGGCCTAACATAGCTGTATTTGTCTCCAAGAGACTTGGTCATTGGACCCTTTACTGCTCGATGGTTTTGTTATATACCAATCTCCTGCTAAACGGGGTAATAAGGGCTGCCATATGGGGGCCTAATCACAGGGGTGGTAAATACGGTCACATCATGTAAGATTCAGAGCAAAGAAGAGGACCATTTTATGGCGGTAGAGATTGAGTACCCTGAGGTTGGGGGTTCAGGCAGGTTTTTTCTTATTAACTTGTATAACACTCCAGGAGCGGTAGTGAGAGAGCTTCTACAAGAGGCATTACAGAATTTATTGTCCTCTTGGTCGTTAATTGCCATATGACAGGTGAGGTAATTACATCTACCAATCTTAGCTTAGTGCAACATGTTTAATGACCCATGGAAAAAGGGAGGCTGAAGGACTAGGCTGGCTCCAACTGTTTGACTCTTGGGACCTCAAGATGATCAATGGCCGTACTCCAGGAGACAGGAAACATACTTGGTCAAATGGAACATCACTCAGCACTCTGGACTACATATTTATGTGTCCTGAGATGCAATCTAGAGTTGTTGATATGAGTGTGACCGCTAACAAATGGAGCGATCATGCGCTGCTTCATTCCTCACTCTGCCTTCCTATCCCTCCCATTTTGCCTTTGAACATTGGCAGTATTAAAATCAATTGTGCAGGATCGAGAATAGTGTGGTCTGAGAAAAACATTAGATCGGCCACTGAAGCTCTTAATCCTGCCACTACAGTTGACCACCCTGAATTCAATCTCATGACTGCAAATGACATAGAAGATTGGATCCTAGCATTCTCAGGCAAACATGCCTCGGATAAATGAGGTATATGCTAAGAACTAAGGGTGTCAAACCACCCTATAATAAGGGAATTAGGGATGCCAAGAGAGGGCTGCGAGCGGAGATCCGGGGCCTTAAGCGCTTGAGTCTACCGGGAGTCCTTTACTGCGAGAATGTAAGAAAAGCTAAAAATAGATATAGAGCCATCATCAAGAGTATAAAAAGAGCAGAGAAGAATAAAACATATCAAAGGCTAGTACAGACTATCTGTTCTAGGAATTCACGCAATATGTGGGCACTCCTAAATGAGAACAGAGAGAAGGTCAAAGGCTCTTTAGTAAACCCTGTTAACGAGAAGGTATGGGTAAAATTCCTACTAGACCGCAATTCAGGGGAGACAGAGCCTTTATTATCCCCGAATCTGGCCCCTATCCTTCCGCCCTTTGATGTCTCAGTGGGGGCAATCCTGAACCAAATAAGCACTCTTAAGTGTTCCAGAGCCCCCGGCCAGAACGGGCTGGCTAATGCAGTAATCAAGAACTATCCTATGTTTTGGGCCGATTTATTTTCCCTACTCTTTAAAAAGATCTTAGCACAGGGCACAATTCCCCCTAGCTGGCAAACAGCTATTCTTATTCCTGTCTTTAAAAAGGGTAGTCGCACGGACCCCAATAATTACAGGCTTCTTGCAATGCTTGACATCACAGGAAAACTCTTTGCCTCATTACTGCTTAGTGAATTGCAGAAATGGGTAGAAGAGACTAACATACTTAGTAGATTTCAGTGTGGTTTTAGGTGCGACTTTTCCACTTCACACAATCTATTGGTGATGGATATATTGCGTACACGGGCGCTCAGCAAGGGGCAGCCCCCTTTGTATGCTCTCTACATTGATTTCAAGGCCGCCTTTGACTCTATCCCTAGAGCGACACTATGGGCTAAGCTTGAAACAATGGGTTGCCCCTTAGGTCTCTTATATTACCTGAGACTTTTGCACCAGAACACCTCCGCTTGCCTAAGATTAAACCATGAAGGCAGCATGACCAAAAAGGTGATCCAAAATAGGGAGGGTAAAACAGGGATGTGTTACAGCTCCCCTGATCTACAATTTGTACGTGTACGATATTCCTGCAGTGTTAGCTGAGGTTGACAATTGCCCTCCGACAATTGGTGAGGCAGCGTGCACAGTCCTGGCGTATGCGGACGACTTGGTCGTATTTGATAACACCATTGGTGGACACAGAGTGCATTAACCTGGACAAGACCAAGGTGCTTAGATTTACAAGGAAGAGAGCATCCCGAGTGAATCTGATGGTCCACCAAACTCAGATACTGTACGCCCCCTCCTACCGGTATCTTGGAGTAGAAATCAAGCCCTTTGGTAATTACCATCATTGCAGACAGGGACGCATAACCAGGGTGACGCAAGTTTCCGCATTAATATCCACATTCACTAATAAGCAGGGTGGTTTCACTCTTTGGGGGACATGACACTTATTCAAGTGTTTGCCCCCATGATCATCTACGGCCGTGAGTCACTCTTACCATTTGATCTGGCGTGGCTCCAAGTGATGGAGGGCAAATTTTGGCGCCGGATACTGGGGCTGTCCCCCGGAGTTCCGATGGCCTTGATTAGACTCGAACTGGGCCTCCCATCACTGAAAGCCATGGTACTTAAAAGGAGGGCAGGGTTCTATATTAAGATGATTGGCTGCTCTACCAATCGCTTATTGTCTGTGATCTACCAGGAAGTAATTAAAAAACATACTACCTCACCCCTATTAAAAGCCATGACCAAATTTCTTGTAGACATAGGCTGGACGCATAGAGGGGTATCCATTACTAAAGAAGTTCTAAATGCATTAGGGAAAAGGTGGATTTGTGGGATTGGCTTGAGAATTTCTCACATTTGAGCAGTGTAAAGACTACCAATTCGTAAAATACATACACCTATATGAAACCCCAAGCTTATCTCTATCTTTGTCCTACTAAAAGGCTTAGACGTTTTATCATCTTGTTCAGATTGGAACAACTGCCCACCTTGAGCAACTTGGGAGCTAGGGAAAATATTCCTGCCAATGAGCGAGTCTGTCACCTAGGCAAATCCCCTGAATGCCTGGAGACCGCCAAACACCTCTTAACTGAATGTCAGACATTAAATCATACAATCTTAGTATACATTGGTGAATTTGCACACAACCCATTAACCATTTGTGAAACTTCATTTTGGCTTTATTGTACTAACACCTGCAATATGCATTTGTTTATTGCATTGTATAATGTCTGGCAACAGATAGAAGTACGTGTGGGCTCCCTGATCTGAGCTATCTGAGTATGATGGTGTCAGGAACAGACAAGCTATATTGTCTGGGAAGAGGTCTACTACTAATTTTACTTTATCTTCCATATGAATTTGAAAAACACAGGTTCTTGGAAAGATATCTATGTATTATTTTATAAGATTGTACAGATTTCTGGGAAAATACTTGATATATATATATATATATATATATATATATATATATATATATATATATATATATATATATATATATATTAGTATGATATCTTCTTTATTTGTTTAATCAAATATTTTAATAATGCTGTTTTTCTTTTTGCATATTACACTTGTTGATGATTTTGTATGATTTGATATCAATGTATGTAGTTTGTTTTATGTGTAAAGTTTGAATGTATTTTCAACCTATATCACATTAAAGAATTATTATTATTATTATTATTATTATTATTATTATTATTATTATTATTAATGAATTACAATGAAGGTGGTTGGAAACTCCCAACCTACTTTCAGACTTCACATCATTCTTCTTTCACTGGCTGGTTCTTTATAGCAGCATAGCAATTGTTTTAAAAAACAGTGTTTTCCATGTCACTTTTTCTTTTTATCAATGGCTCAAAATATATTAGTGATTTGTTTGGGAGCCTGTGTCATGCCCACAGTGATTGTTATCCCTGCGGTGTTTTGACCCTTGCCTGTTGCAGCATTAAGTTTTCCTTTTCTTTGGCAGTGAGATGTTACTAGTGCATTTGCCTAATATTTTGCATCATCATTTAGCTCCCAAGGGTGAATCGGCTCCTTTGGATTCATCAGCATTATCACTATGATTTATGATCTCAGTATGAATGTGTACAATGTGCATTACCACTAGTTTTGGACTAATTGATTTGCTGCACTCGGTTGTGTTCCGTATGTGACTTTTATCCTAAGTGTATTCCAACATAATACTGCCCCTAGTGTTGTCCCTTGCTTCCATTCACTGCAGTCTGTAGCACTGTCTGGCTACTTTGTCTGCCTAATTCACTCAACTTTATTCGTTCTCCCCGACATGATACGGTCCCTTCTTTTGTACTGTTGAACTCCTTCCATTGGATTTATCCTCTCTGTACTTTTGCTTGAGGCACTTTTGACCTTAAGGCACTAAGAGGGTGCCTTACTATACAACACCACCATGTGTCAGGATATCTATACCTGCTTACATCGAGCAGCACAGGCTAGACAGTTTCACATCGTCTTTGATGATATTCACCAATACAACATATTGCCAAGTATTCAACACAAAATGAGGAACAGAATCCTACATTTCCTTCCTCTGCATTCCTTATGTTTTCATTTACCTTCTCCATTTTCATAGTCTACTCTTTACTTTGCTGGTTCTGTTTTATTTTGGGGACAAAAAATGGACAAACAAAACAAATTGGACGTCATGGTAAAAGTCCACTTGAGCACATCTCAAACGCAACACAACAACACACAACTTCTATGTTTTTATCCCTGGAAACTTGATCCATGAAAAAAAATCCAGCTTGTACAGACACAATGCAATGCAGACACAACGCAACTGGCTCTCCTAATTCTGCACCCCCACTGATATACCCATTGGTATCAACCTGGATCCAAAAGGCCACAAGCGTTACCCTTACCATCAACGCTACACTTCTTTCTCCAAAACTCTATCTGTTAGTCTAACCATGCATACACCTTACCCTCCCCTTATTCTCTTTCACCCTTTTCCTTTCCTCCACAGATCACGATCTGAATACCCCAGCCCCTCAACACACAAGCCACAACACTGGAAAACCACTACGCTGGTCATTTTCTCGCAGTATAAATATAATATAGCATCTCTGCTTGCTGGGGTTTGCACCCCGAATGTACATTGGCATCATACTGTCATATAATTACATTGACATCAAAGTGTTTTACAGGGCAATGCTGCTATATAATGTGGACATCCTCATGAAATTGTTTTACAGTGTACCCCAGGCACATATTTGGACAAAGGAAGCATGTTTTACATGAACATGCTGGCACATTTTGTGGATACAGGCTAACCTCCATGAGCATGTGATTCTCACTGGCCGCGCTAGTGTGTATTGAGGGCACAATCATAAAGACGTTTTACAATGGGAATGCTGGCAGAAATTGTGGGCAAAGCATCATGAAAGGTTCTTCAAATGTTCCAGTTTATTGTTGCTGACATTGCATCTGTTTGCTTTTTTTCATGAGCTACCCACATAACACATTGTAAACCTAAGGGCTCGATACCCACTTTTTGTCACACATTGTAGTATACATTTCACTATTTCCTCCCATGATTTTAAATATGTCCAGGGTGAGATCAACAGCTTGTTCACTCATGCTAATGTGGGGAAATATGAATGCCCTTGATTGAAAATATTCACCCACCTCCACTAACCTTGAATCATTTAAAATGCTGGTACCGCCTCAGAACTCATGCACCCACCCCTCCCCCAGCTCTAAAAACTGCCTCCACCACTCGTATGAGTGCAGCTTCCCATGTACATCCATGGCTGACATGAATGTAGAGGGTGCTGGGAACGGCTACGCTTTCATATAATTTATTGAATCAAAATTATTTTGGACATTTAATACATCAGGACAACAGGTTAAATCAAAATGTATATGTGAGTGCTGTGCTTTTGTGTTGAGAGGGTTTACGGATTGAGCTCAAGCAGGAAATGCAACTTACTTGAGAGGTGGCTTGGAAGGAATGAAGTCACTCCTATACCCAGTTTTTTTCTTTTACCCCTACCATTCTACTTAGCCCTCTGCAATCTCTACAGCCCATAACTTGCCTCTCTTGCTTCTATCTCTTTCTCTCTCACTTTCTTCTTCTTCATACTTGTGCTACCCCCTCTCACTTGTCTCTGCCCATTACTGGCTCTCTATCCCTATGTCATTCTGACACCTTTGATCATCCCCCCTCATTAGTACATTTCTCATCCTGTGTCCTTCCCCAATTAATCTCTCTCCTGTAGTCTCCATCCACTACACCTCCTTTTTATCGTTCCTCCCCTCTGGTCTGCCTCTTCCTCCATCAATCTCATAAACTGGCATGTCTGGGCCATCTGAGGCCATGTTTGGCATATGATGGCAACACATTAACATACGAGGTGCGCCTCACCTATTGCAGTTGCCTGTAATCTTTGCATCTCCTGAAGTTTTGAATTACAGATACCATCAGTCTTATACAGCATAGTCAATTCTGAGAGATCCTGGAAGCCATGTGCTACAATATCTGATATCTGATTAGCCACAGAGTGCATTCGCCTAATAGTGACGATTACATGCATATGAGGAACAAAGTGGTGTTTTGTTGGCCTTTGCGACTGCATTTTGCATATGATGGTAGCAACTGAGCATGAAGCTGCACACTACATATAGTGAGTGATATGACATTTTCTTGAGTCATTGCTGGTCATTTATGGGGCTTTTCGGGCTTCATAGCACCCATGGTAAAAAATACCATGCATATAAGGGACTGTGCAGTGTTTACTGATTATTTGAGGCTATGGTTGGTGCACAATGTAATCAATTACACACGAGGTTGCACATATGCTACCAATACCATCCACAAAGGTATTACATAGCATTAACTGTGGCATTTGAGTAACTTAACATATGATGGATGTAGTTAGGCATGTGAGGATCTCCCTCACATATGATGCCCATACCAGATGTTTGAGGCATTATCTGGCACAGTGATATTACTGGACATTTGAGGATATAGCTGGCATATGCTAGAAGCAACTGGAGAAATATAGCTGCAAGTTACATGTTTTGGCTCTACCTAGGCTGTTAGTTTATAACAGACATAATACAGAAGTATCCTTAAATAGAGGCTAGATTTGGCATACTATATTATAGTACAGGGATTTGTACAGTCAAAATCAACCTTCACGGAAAATCCTATATTTGATTTCTTGCTGTAGCTGTGTCTGCAAAGAAATTCCAATATTGTGACTGCCAATATGTTTCAAAGAAAATGTTGAAATGGGTTATTCAATTTGAGCCAGTTTTGAAAGTATATATTTGTATTGAACTGTACATTTTGGAATTAAATTATGGAAATAAATCTCTGAATTGAGATTACCTACACTGTTGAAATCAAGAGACCATTATTTTGGAACTGTTTATTAAGAAATTGAAACAAATATATACTATCGAAACTGGCGCAAATTGAATAACCAATTTCAGCATCATACCATATTATAGGATCACCTGGGAATGTGGGGCTTTACTTGACATATGATTACTAGATCTGACATGTGCGGCTATATTTGGTACACAATGGTATTAAATGATATATGAGGCCATTATGGCATATTCATTGCAGTGCCCCATGCCTATGCTGGTTCTACTGTGTCTGCCCCTGTCCTAAAGCATGTCAAGGCAGCACTCTAGTTAAAACGTGGTTGGTATTGCAAATGTCTTATGTCTGCTTTATTACCGACTTGGCATAGACATCACTTCATGTCAGGTCATCAGGTGTGTGAAGTCACTTTCACCACCCCTGGCATGTTGGTGAAATCCCTGATCACCACTGTTTGACTTGTGGGTGCATGATGCAGCACTAGAAACTTTAAAGACAATTTTTAAAGTTTGTACATGATCTGCAAAGGAGACATTTATAGCAAGGATGAGAGTAATTCTCAAAAAGTATCCTACACTACAAAGATTTATTGAAATATTTTTTCATGTTCTAGTATAAAGGCTTTCACGTAATTAATATTTTAATTTCATTCTAGAGTTGATTAATGCATTGCTGTGTTTGAATGTTTTCACCTATTTCAAGCACAATTGTGCCCTGTTGGTTTTGGTGCATTTTGGTAGCATACTTGATCGTGGCGCAATTGACCTTTGCCAAATTGACCACATTTTTTAGTTTGAATTATTTCAGAATTTTGGTCAATTTTTATTAAATATATATGTGGGGTGGGGCAAGGGAACTGGTTAAGGTGAGGGGAAGGGGGTGCGGGCTGTCTCCCCCCGCATTTTAGAAACAAAAAATTAACAAATCAAAATATCACCAACAACATTGGTACAGAGAAGAGAGTAAAGCAGTGCCAGAAAACTGACTTTGTGATTGGCATGACAACTGGACATGCTGTCGAACGAACACTAAATTACATTTCTTTTTTTATCTCAACTTTTATTTACAGTACTTCCATTACAGAAAGCACGACAATCAAACAGAGATAAAAAATAAAAAGAATTTAAAAAAAGCAAATCACAAAGGAAAATCACAACTATTTACACAGAAAAATGTACAAATCAAGACACAGAAATCAGAAAACGATCAATCAGAAAACTAAAACCAACCCCACCCTCTACTCAATAACTTTAATGCACAGTCAAAACAGCTGCAAAAATCTACCCCCTATCTTCTCAAACAAACTAAATTTGCCAATTCTCCGAAACAGCACCCGCTCCATGTTCGCCAGATCATGCATCTCAGATAACCATGTCCCAATTTCCATTGACAGAGCATTCTTCCAATTTCTCAAGGCAATTTTTTTTACCAACCATCGCCACTCGGAATAACCACTTCTTCTCGCTAGGAGTGAGATCTTCCAAAGATACATCACTCCCCAGAATAACCACACTAAAGTCCAGAAAGGGGGGACCAACAATCACCTTTCTGAATATCCGTTCAATCGCACCCCAGAACAATCTCACTTGCCTACAGTCCCACATCAGATGTTCAAACGTCCCAACCTCACTTGAACATCTCCAACAATCCGCATTCTCCAGCAGCCCCCTTTGAAACAGTCTCTCAGGCGACCAATAGACCCGATTCAGAACCTTTATCTGTCTCAAACGCTCCGTGAGTCCCAGTGAACACAACTTCACATTCATGCACATGTTTTACCTCAAATCCTCAGTGAGATCCAGCCCAAGTCTCTTGCCCCATTCCTCACGCAAGGAATTATTTCCCTGAAAGCAAGACACAAGTACTTTATATAGGCGACTGCCCAGTCCCCCATTCAATCCCTCCAAATTCACCGTAAACAGACTCAGTTCAAGTTTCTTCTCAAAATCCACAACACCAATCGCAAACAAAGCCAACACAAACAAAAGCGGCGAAAGGGGGCACCCTTGCCTTGTCCCTCTCTCCATACAAATCCTTCCCGACCTCACCCCATTGGTGACAACCTCCGCCGTCGGTTCACAATACAATAGCTTGATCCAGGAGATAAACCTCACTCCAAAACCCATCTTGTCTAGCACTGTGTAGAGGAAATTCCAATTCACCCTATCGAATGCTTTCTCTGCATCCAAGGATATAACCGCACTATCCAGTCTCTGGTCGCCCGCTTTTGATACAATATTCAGAATCTTCCTTATGTTGCTTGATGTTTTCCTACCCTTCACAAAACCAGATTGGTCGACATGTATCACTGTTGATATTATCTGTCTCAAACGCTCCGTGAGTCCCAGTGAACACAACTTCACATTCATGCACATGTTTTACCTCAAATCCTCAGTGAGATCCAGCCCAAGTCTCTTGCCCCATTCCTCACGCAAGGAATTATTTCCCTGAAAGCAAGACACAAGTACTTTATATAGGCGACTGCCCAGTCCCCCATTCAATCCCTCCAAATTCACCGTAAACAGACTCAGTTCAAGTTTCTTCTCAAAATCCACAACACCAATCGCAAACAAAGCCAACACAAACAAAAGCGGCGAAAGGGGGCACCCTTGCTTGTCCCTCTCTCCATACAAATCCTTCCTGACCTCACCCCATTGGTGACAACCTCCGCCGTTGGTTCACAATACAATAGCTTGATCCAGGAGATAAACCTCACTCCAAAACCCATCTTGTCTAGCACTGTGTAGAGGAAATTCCAATTCACCCTATCGAATGCTTTCTCTGCATCCAAGGATATAACCGCACTATCCACTCTCTGGTCGCCCGCTTTTGATACAATATTCAGAATCTTCCTTATGTTGCTTGATGTTTTCCTACCCTTCACAAAACCAGATTGGTCGACATGTATCACTGTTGGGAGCAAACGCTCAAACCTGCAAGCCAACATCTTTGCCGAAATCTTATTATCAACATTAATCAGACTAATGGGCCTATAACTCGATGGCAGAGTATCATCCTACCCTCCCTTCAAGAAAACCGAAATCAGTGCATGCCTGGTAGATTCAGGAAGCAATCCTATGGATAACGACTCCACAAATACATCCAACAAGAACCAAAGAGCCGAATCCGGCAGCACTTTATAAAACTCCGCCGGGAACCCATCTGGCCCTGGGGCTTTCCCAGAGTTCAGCCTACCTATCACCAATTTAACCTCATCCGGCGAAAATTCCTCCTCCAACAATTCTCAATCATTCACGCCAATCTTAGGCAGATTTACTTTCCCAAGAAATTCCATACTATCATCTGACACCTCCGGTTCATTTTTGTAAAGATCCGCATAGAAGTCCCTGAAAATTTCATTTATCACACCTGGATCATAACTTATACTGCCATCCTTAGTCCGAATCGAAGGGATAGACCTCTCTGCCTCTCGTTTCCTCAACCTATATGCCAACCACCTATCACACTTTTCACCCTTCTCATAATAGGGCATTTTAAATAGAATCAACACCGATCATTACGTTCATCAATGAGCAAATTCAATTCTCTCCTCACCCTCTTAAGTGCACCCACGTCCTCCTCACTAGCAGGATTCATCATCACTCTCTTCGACAATACGGTAAGCTCATTCTCCATCAAAGCCTCCCTGTCCATGTTTTTTTTCCTCAGCCCACCCGACACACCAATCAAGTGGCCACGTAGTGTGCATTTCAACGCTTCCCAAACCACACTTGGATGCACCACTCCATCATGATTACACTCCACAAAATAGTCCACTTCCTTCCGCAATGTCTCCAACACATCATCCTTCTGCAGCAATGAAACATTCATCCTCCAAGTTTTATGTGTATTCCGGGAATACCGCAGCCGTAATTTCAAAATCACATGTGTATGATCAGTTATAAGGATGTTACCAATCGTACATGTTTCACACCACTCCGTCATCCGACCAGCAGTCAAAAACATATAAATTCTTGAATATACAGAATGTGCACCCGAGTAGAAGCTGTACTCCCTGGCCATGGGATGTTCCAGCCTCCAACAGTCTTTTAAATTGTGTTCCATCAACAAGTCCGCCATGGCCAAATGTTGACGGTCCGCACCACTCCTTGAACGACTCCCACTCCTATCCAATGAATTATCCAAAACAATATTAAAATCTCCACCCAACACTACATTTCTGGACCCCAAATCCTGTAGTATTTGCGCCACCTTCCTGAAGAAGGATCCGTCATCCACCGAGGGTGCATAGACATTACACAAGGACACCTCAAGACCCTGCACATCAAGCAGCAAAGCAATTATCATCCCCTCTTTGTCAGACACCTCCCTCAGAACCCTGATCGGCAAATTTTTCCTGATCAACACCACAACACCCCTCGAACAGGAATTAATGAGGCACCATAGACCTGGCCCACCAACCCTCTCCTCAAATTCTCAATCTCACCTTTTGCCAAATGAGTCTCCTGCAGGAGACAAACATCACCCTTGAGTTCAACCAAGAATCGCAAGATTTTCATTCTTTTTTTGACATTATTCAATCCATTAACATTCCAAGTCACCAACCTCAGTTCCTCACCCACAATGTTAACTGAACTATCTGCACACTCGACTACCCAATCCAATACAATCAACTGCAAAGAACAGGGCAAAACACACACACCCACACCCCAAACACCCAACCCTCCCCCGCTGAAACAGATGCATTGTGCTAGCAGCAACCACAAACCCAAGTAACAACACACAAAGTACATACTAATTCCCTAAGTCCCAACCCCCTCCCTATCAAACCTGAACCCAAGCATCACCCATAAAAAGTATAAACCCCACCACAAGCCACCAGCCCCAGCCCCAAGGCCATAAAATACTTACAAATGAACAGTATAAACCCTATCCCACTCCGCCCAGACACTTCAAATATAGGGCTACCAAACCAAGCCTAATGTAAGGACCATCACAAAATAATAGAAATCCACCTTCCCCCACAAAGAAAGCATAGTGGGCTATAGAGAACGCCTATATTACCCCAGGAAACCAAATCCAGGCCATCCAAGGATCGACATTGGCATTGAATCTGCATCGAACCCGCACACATGAAGTACCCTCCAGTGCACCAAAAATATCAAAGGCAATTTTAACGGCAAGGTTAAGAGCCCCACAAAACCATTCCACCTGTGCAAGTATTCCTTGCAAGAAACAAACACCCAGGTGAGACACACGTTCACACAACAAACATTATTCAAACCCACCATGGTTCTGCATTTAGCCCTAATGCAATGTTCCAAATGGAAAAGAAATAAAAAAAAGTAGGGGGGGAACATGGAAAGAGCCCAAGACGAAGTGAATCCAAGTTCTCAGTCGGAGACACCCCAGAGAACACCTGACCCAATCGAGGGCCACATCCTGCCATAAACCAGTAGCCCGCCACATGCAGTCCAGAAGTGATGTCTAGAGGATGGGGAAGACACACTGCCTCCATATCATGCACCGGAAAATGACGAAGGTTGAGTCATCCACTCTCATGCAGCAACCTTATTTGTAAATAAAGTCAAGGTCCCGTGTTCGAATAAAGGACATATAGTGCCATTAAAATCCGGGCGCGCATAAAGGCATCCAAGGAAAGGCTGGCAAACGGAAATAGCAGGTATAATGAAATGGGCATTTCACAGATTGGGCAAACATTAAACTGAGCACAAAGCACGCTCCCATTTCTTGTTCCATTACGCCAATGTAATCCACGAGTAGCTTGCTTTACACATGTTCTCCCAATCCGGAGTACTTTACCATGTCACGTGTGTGTTTCACTTTCAAAGCTCGGGCTGCGTAAAGATCTTTCTTTACACTAAAGCACAGGGGTAAGACTATATTTGGGATAATTTCTTGGCCCCATTGGGCTACATGAGGGTTTCCTTACAGCTAATGCCTGGCCTGGCCTGGCCAGGTTGCAGTCTATGTTACTGCTCCTGAGGCTTCTCCTTTCAAGACAAAGAAACATTGAAAAAAAGGGCAGCAGCCTCTGCTGCTTCTCCTGGGCCCTCTCTTTTCTAGAAATAAAGACGTTTAAAAAAGAAAAAAATGCTCCTGTCCTGTCCAAGAAATCAATGAGTGGCTGGGACACAAATGTAGGCAGCAGGCACTGGAAGTCAGGCCCACTTACAGGATTGTGACGGCCTGGCTTCCTTTCCAGGCCACCTGCCTTCCTCTCCCCAGCCACTCAATGATTGGCTTCACCAGGACAGGAGAAGCACTGTTGTGCAGCAGCGGGGAATTTTGAGGTAAGGCCTGCAGCCTCTTGTATTCCTACATTGCTCACTCCCTCCCCTTACTATCTCACATGCCCCCACTCTTTGCTTCACCAATCAAAAACACAGGTGCTGTCCGTTTCCCTCCCCAGCCATTTTTTGACCTCCAGCCCCCTTTAGCACCTATTTCCCCCTAACCCCTTTAGACCCTGTTCTTACTTCAACCCATTTAGCCCCCTTTGTTGTCCCAATCCGTATTTGCCCCTAGCCCTGTTTCTTGCCCCAAATGCCCTTTAGCCCCTGTTCTTGCTATCTTTATTTGCCACAAGCCCCATTTAGCCATAGCCCCTGTTCTTCCCCCTTTAACCCTTTACATAGCCTCAACCCGTTTAGCCATTTTAGACCCATTAATCCCCTTTTTGTACCCCTGTTCTTGCCCCGGCACCCATATCCCCTTTGTTGTTGCCACAGCCTCCTTTCTTGCCCCTTTTTGCTCAATGTGTTGTCTCAGCTCCCTTTAGCCCCTGTTCTTGCCCCTTTTTAGCCTAAGACCCCTTTAGTCAATAGTGGAGCCTCTGTCCTGTTTAACCCCTTTTCTTGCCCCAGTCCCCTTTATCCCCATTTTCTTTTTGCAGTTCATTTTCTTGACACATTTTGATCAATTTGTTGCCCCATTAGCACCTGTTCTTTTTCCTGTAGTTGCCCTCAACCCCTTAGCTAAACGTGTTGCACTTAGCCCATTTTCTTGCCCCTATCTCCAGTTCAGCATACTTCGCAACATGCTACAAACCTGAAATCCGGCATGTGGGTAAGTTCCATGGTGTATGATATGATGTGGCATTTATGACACCCCTGTGCACAAGTAATTCTAGGAGTGACAAGACAAGGACGTCACGTGGAAACAAGGGAGGACAAATTAACGATTTTACTAGGCCTTGTGTCATTTAGATCGTAAAAGTGCAGGGAAGAGGGAAGGGGAGAAGTGCCAGGGGGGAGGGGAAGGCAAAAGTGCAGTTAACTCACAAGTGCAAACAGCGGGTGGCTCATAAGTCCAGAGAGAAGGGACTGTACGGTTGCAGATACAGACCATTAAGTGCTGGGGAGCACAGAGGCAGTGCAAGCGCAACTGGACATGCAGGAGCCTCAGCCTTAGTTCAGAGGGTGACCAGGTGACCAGTGCATGTAGCAGTCAAGTGCATCAGCAGGGGAGAGGAAGAGAGAATGCTGAAGTGAAAACAAAGTCTTGAGTTGCTTCTAGAACAGGAGGTGGTTCTGCTCAAGTTGGAGAGAGGCAGGGAGGCTGTTCCAGAGGGAGGTTCCAGCCAAGGAGTTAGATCTGCCCCCAACTCTCTGCTTGGAGAAGCCTCTGACCCTCAGAGAGTTGGAGGTGGATGAGCAGAGCACTCGAGAGGGAAGATGTTTTGGAAGATAAAGTTGGAGGTAGAGTGGTCCCATGCCCCAGGAGTCCTTGTGGATGATGCAGAGGGTCTTGAACTTGATCCTTGCAGCCACAGGGAGCCAGTGAAGAGATTTCAGAGCTGTAGTGATACGATCCCTGGGCTTGAGGCTAATGACAAGACTCGCAGTCCTGTTCTGGATAAGTTGTAAAGGTCAGAGACTAGAGGCAGGAAGTGTAACGCTCACCTGATTCTCGCAGAGGCGCCGGTCTTGACCGGGCGACTACCGTATCTTCAAAGGTGATGTGTAGCACCCGGTTGGCTCTTTGGGCTGGACCTCTGTGCACTGTATGCCTGACTTCAAGAGTAAGATGTCTGCAGACAGAAAATATGGGATTAATGAACTGGGGTTATTGGGGGTGTCCCTATCTCTTCCCTTTTTGCTCTCCTGTAGACCCCCAAAGGTTAACGCTCTCACCTTAGGTAAGTGAATGCCGAGCTCTCCATCTGCCTCGGGGCAGGGTGCTGTAACCAGTTTCTTCACTGGATCGGTAGGGCAGGCCTCTTGACTTCAGAGGACTGCTGTCCGTCGTTTACTGCACGAACGGTAAGTTTCGAGTAATTCTATTGTCTTTAAAGTCTTTAGCAATGATGTCTCTTGTTTTGCAGGTTCCGGCGATGGCGGATGACGGGCTGAAGTGAGTTGAAGATGGAGTCCGTATGATGAATAGAAGCGCCTGGAAGCACGTAAGTAAGCGCTTGTTGCCTGCTTCACGATGCGCTCTAACTGTCTTTTATTTTGCAGGTACGAGTTCGGAGCGGCTGCAGGGTGCCGGAATACCCACTGGGGTTGATGTGGAAAGGAGTAATGGCACGTGAGTATTAAAGTTCCCCAATGTCTTTAAACGCACCTTGTTTTGTCTTTCCGATGCAGGATGCAGCGCCGAAGGCCTCCGGAGCGTGCGAAGAGTCGGTAAGCTTTTGTCTTTCAGATGCCGGAATGCAGTGTGAAGACCTCCGGAGCGCACGAAGAGTAGGTAAGCCTTTGTCTTTCAGATGCCGGAATGCTAACCTGTTCTTTCTTGTCTTTATAGGTGTTGCTGAAGACTGGATTCAGGATGGTAAGCCTTTTTCCTTAGGCCCAGGATCCGATGCAGAAAACACAATGGGCCTCATTACGACCCAGGCGGTAAGTTACCGCCTGGGCCGTGACTTTACCACCATGGCGTAAACTACGTTTACGCCATGGTGGTTGGCGGACTTACCGCCCCATTCCGAGGTCGGCGGGGCGGTAAGTCCCCAATCCCCATTTACCCTTCCCCATTCCCATTTTTGCCCCATAGGGCATAATGGGAGTGGGGAAGGCGTTAATTACGCCACCGTAAATTATGGTGGCGTAATTAACATCAAGGTCCCTTACCGCCATGGTTTTTTACACCCGCTAGAAGCAGGTGTAAAATCCGCCATGGCGGAAAGGGAACTCGTGATTGGCGGTAAGGGGTCGGCGCAGCTAACGATGGCGCTAACCCCTTACCGCCAGGGTCGTAATGAGGCCCAATGAGCGTTCTGCTGCAGAGGATGCAGAATAACGCAAAGCAAGATTCATCCACCGGGTGTGGTTTAAATAGCCTCCTGTAGTGCTTAGGTGTCTCCTTCCACAGCCACGCCTAGGTAAGAAAAGAGTTCCTGCTTTCCAGAAGAGTTCCAGTGTTCTGAATCTAGGGAGTGGCTCCTGCCCCACCCAACAGGAAAAGTAGTTCCAGACAGAAGAGGATCAGAGGCTCAGCTGGCAGGCAAGTAAGCAGCATGGTCTGCTGCAGGTAAGTCCACCCAAGCATTATGAGCCTGGCGCTTCCAGCGCTGGGACTGGGCACATTTATGAGCCTGGTGCCACTGGCGCCAGGACTGGGTCCAAAAGGTCCCAATTGGGACTGGTTGGCCCTCAGAACCTGGGTTATGGATCTGCTTCCAAGGGAGTTGGGAAAACCCTGACCTTTTGGAAGCAGAGATCATGACAGTACCCCCCCTCAAGGCCCCTCCCAAACCGGGCTTCTCCGGGGGTTTTGGCTTGTCAGGAAATGTTCGGTGAAATCTTTTGATTAGGCGAGGAGCGTGGACATATTCAGCAGGTTCCCAGGATCTCTCTTGGGGGCCGTAGCCTTTCCAGTCAATTAGGTAAAATAGTTTAGATTTGGAGATCTTGGAGTCCAGAATGCTTTTGACTTCAAACTCGAGTTCTCCATCAACTAGGATGGGTTTTGGAGATTTAGTTAGTCGGGTTTGAGGTTGCACGGGTTTTAATAGAGAGACGTGGAAGACCGGATGTATCTTCATGTGAGGGGGCAAGTCCAACTTGACCGCTACTGGGTTTACTATGGTAGTGATGGAATAGGGACCAAGGTATCTTGGGTTGAATGTGCGTGGCCCTTTTAGAGGTAGATATTTGGTGGATAACCAGACTTGGTCCCCTACTTGATATTGAGGGGCTTCCTTCCGATGTTGATCTGCTCCTTTCTTGTAATGTTCTTTAGCCCTTTGAAGGTGAGAAACAGCTTCCTTAAAGGCTTGGGTGATTGTAGAATGCAGGTAGTCTACTGCTGGTGTTTCAAGATCTTGGAGGGGATCCAACTCCGAGGTTCGAGGGAGACTGCCGTACAAAAGAAAAAACAGTGTTTTCCCAGTTCCCGAATGGACAGAGTTATTGTAGGCATATTCGGCTATCCAAAGGATGTCTTTCCAAGTTTGTTCAGTTTGTTGCAGCATGCAGCGTAAATACTGTTCCAGAGTTTGATTGGTCCTCTCGGTTTGTCCGTCGGTCTGAGGGTGGTGACTGGTCGATAGTCTCACATCAATTTGAGCCGACCGACAGCAACTTCGCCAAAAATGAGAAATAAATTGACTACCTCGATCCGAAATTAGAACCGAAGGAAAACCGTGTAGTCGGACGATGTTTTCGAGGAATTCTCGGGCCAGAGTTGCTGCTGTTGGCAAGCCTTTGAGCGGAATGAAATGCGCCATCTTGGAGAATAAGTCCACGATTACTAGAATCGTATTGTATCCGGAGCATGGAGGTAGATCGGTGATGAAGTCCATAGAAAGCGTATGCCAAGGGCGTGGTGGGATGTCAATAGGGCGTAAGAGGCCTGCTGGTCTTTCCTTTTGACTCTTGTTTTGTGCGCATACTCCACAAGACATTATAAAGTCTCTGATATCTTTTTTCCAAGACGGCCACCAGAAGTAGCGCTTGATCTTTTCTGAGGTCTTGGCCATCCCGGGATGACCTTCCATTAAAGAATCGTGATAACAGGAGATTACTTTTTTCTGTAAATCTGTGCTGGGTAGGTATAATCGTTCTTGGAAATACAATAAGTTGTCCTTTACTGCAAAGTCCTTTCCCTGCAGATGCCAATTCTGTATGTCTGCTGGAGTTACAAGTTGCCTGGCTTTATCCTTAACTTCCTCTATGGATTCTGTGGCGATTACACCCAGAATTCTTTGTTCGGGAATGATTGGTACGGGTTTAGGGTTGATCAAGTGTTCTTCCACTCCCATCCGAGAAAGGGCATCAGCTTTACCGTTCTTTGTACCAGGTCGATAGGTAATTATGAAGTCAAACTCGGCAAAGAATAATGCCCAACGGAGTTGTCTAGAGGATTGGGCTTTTGCGGTTTTCAAATATTGCAGGTTTTGGTGATCCGTAATCACAGTAACGGTGTGTCGGGCCCCCAGCAGATAATGCCGCCAAGCCTTAAAGGCAGACTTGATAGCCAGAAGTTCCTTGTCAGTAATCGTGTAATTGATTTCCGGAGGCGAGAATTTGCGGGACCAAAATGCCACGGGATGCAACTGATTGTTTACCGGGTCCTTTTGTGATAGAACTGCCCCCATGGCAAGGCTTGAAGCATCAGTTTCCACGATGTAGGGGAGTTCGGGGCCAGGGTGTTTTAAGATTGGTGCAGAGATAAATTTAGTCTTCAAATCCTGGAAAGCTTGTTCCGCCTCGGTAGACCATTCAAAACATTTGTTTTTCTTTAACAAGGCAGTGATGGGCTGGACTATTCGAGAGAATTCGGGGATAAACCTGCGGTAAAAGTTAGCGAAGCCTAACATGCTTTGCACACCTTTTACGGAGGATGGTGATGGCCATTTGAGAACTGCATCGACCTTCTTTGAATCCATACGTACTCCGCCAGGTGATAATATGAATCCCAAGAATTCAACTTCAGTCACGTTGAAAACACATTTTTCCAACTTAGCGAAAAGCTTGTGTTGACGCAATCTTTCGAGGACCATTTTCACGTGTTTCCGATGTTCAGATTCCGATGAAGAATAAACGAGGATGTCGTCAATGTAAACAACAACACACACATCTATGAGCTCTCTGAGGACATCGTTCATAAAATATTGAAAGGCGGCCGGGGCATTGCAAAGTCCGAAGGGCATGACCTGATATTCAAATAGCCCATACTTGGTGCGGAAGGCAGTCTTCCATTCATCGCCCTCTTTTACTCGTACCAAGTGGTAAGCTCCTCTAAGATCCAGCTTTGTATATATGCATGCTTTTCTGACTTGGTCCAGGAGTTCAGGGATCAAAGGTAGCGGATATCTATTCTTAACGGTGATCTGGTTCAGGGAGCGATAATCGATACAAGTTCTAAGGTCTCCTTCCTTTTTTGGAACGAAGAACAAAGCTGAAGAAGCAGGGGACTTGGAAGGACGAATAAACCCATTCGCCAGGTATTGATCCAGGTATTGTCGAAGGTGAAGGTTCTCACGCTCGGTGAGAGCATAAATTCTACTACAAGGAGGAGTAGATCCAGGTATCAGGTCTATCTGGGAGTCATAAGACCTATGAGGAGGTAGAGTGTTAGCCTGATCCTTCCGGAAAACATCTTGGTATTCAAGGTATTCGGGAGGTAACTGGGGAGTCTCTGAAGATATTGCTGCCAGTGCAACACCAGGTGGAAGGTGACAAGTAGAGACACATTCTGGAAACTGGACCGTTCTTGCTCGCCAATCGATCAGAAGATTGTGTTTCTCTAACAAAGGTATTCCTAGAATAATCTGAAACTGAGGGGCCTTGATCACATCGAACACGATCTTCTCATGGTGTCCATCTTGACTTACTAGCGTCACCTCTTGAGTGGTATGCGTTACTGGCCCGGAGGCTATCTCCGTACCATCCACTGTAGTAATGACGTCCTTTACAGCCTTGGGACAAAGAGTTAGATTCATCCTCAAAACCATTTCATGATCCACATAATTGCCGATGGCACCGCTGTCGACGTAAGCTTCAATTGCATGTAATCGATCCGGATTATCAGGGCTAATGAGGACCATAGGTATCACGAAATGTGAGGTCACGGAACTGGTTTTCACGCTCGGCAAGAGGACCTCTATTCTTGTCGGGCGAGGTCGTTTCCCTGCTCAGAGTTTGTAACTTTGGTAACTGCAGCTCCTACTGCCTTCTTGGCAGGTTTCACCGGACAGTCTCGAAGAAAGTGCCCTGAGTTTCCGCAATATAGGCATAATTGCAACTGTTTTCTCCTTTCCCGCTCCTTTTGTGTTAGAGGACCTTTCAGACCCCCAATTTGCATGGGTTCCCCGGAGTCTACTCCCTTGGAAGGAGTTGGCGGTTTGGAAAATACTCGAGCATCAAACTTGGAACGGTCGGCCTTCCTGTTCTGCAGTCTATGATCTATTTGAACGACCAAGTCTATATAATCCGAACAGTCTTGTGGGGGATTCACTACTTGGGCTAAAACGTCTTTGAGCTCTCCACGTAGACCTCTGTAAAACAGCGTAATCCTTTTGTCCTCAGGCCATTGAGTTTCCACTATTAGTCTATTGAAAGATGCAATATAAGCCAAAAGGTCTTGATTACCCTGTCGCAACGAAAGAAGCTCATTGTCCAAGGCCTGCCCCTGTGAATGTCTTGCGAACAGTTTTTCCATACTAAGCTGAAAGGCTTGAAAATCATGGAGAACCGGATCATCTTGATTAACTAGAGGGATCGACCAGTCTGCCGCATTGCCACTAAGGTACGAAAGTACAAAAGCTACTTTAGCTTGATCAGTTGGAAAGGCTGCTGGCCGGCATAAGAAGTGCAACCGGCACTGATTGATAAATACTGCAAACCTCTTTGGGTCACCAGAAAATCGTTCGGGCGGAGCCAGAGGTACATTCCTAGGTAGGTTGATCTGCACTGGATTCATAGAGGATGTTGAAGGAAGATTTGCCCCTGATGCGGGTAACGGGGTTTGTCCGGCTTGTGACTGTAGCAATTGTCTAGCAAGACCGTCTGTTCTCTCCTTGGAAATAATTAGTTCCCTTCTTAGAGCATTCGTTTCCTGACGAGCTGCATGCACTTCTGCCCTTAGTTCCCCAAGTAACCGGGCTAGGTGGTCAGTATCCGAGGTTTCCATAGCGCCTGGGCGAGAGTTTTGCGGTAGGCTTTGCGTTCTGTAACGCTCACCTGATTCTCGCAGAGGCGCCGGTCTTGACTGGGCGACTACCGTATCTTCAAAGGTGATGTGTAGCACCCGGTTGGCTCTTTGGGCTGGACCTCTGTGCACTGTATGCCTGACTTCAAGAGTAAGATGTCTGCAGACAGAAAATATGGGATTAATGAACTGGGGTTATTGGGGGTGTCCCTATCTCTTCCCTTTTTGCTCTCCTGTAGACCCCCAAAGGTTAACGCTCTCACCTTAGGTAAGTGAATGCCGAGCTCTCCATCTGCCTCGGGGCAGGGTGCTGTAACCAGTTTCTTCACTGGATCGGTAGCGCAGGCCTCTTGACTTCAGAGGACTGCTGTCCGTCGTTTACTGCACGAACGGTAAGTTTCGAGTAATTCTATTGTCTTTAAAGTCTTTAGCAATGATGTCTCTTGTTTTGCAGGTTCCGGCGATGGCGGATGACGGGCTGAAGTGAGTTGAAGATGGAGTCCGTATGATGAATAGAAGCGCCTGGAAGCACGTAAGTAAGCGCTTGTTGCCTGCTTCACGATGCGCTCTAACTGTCTTTTATTTTGCAGGTACGAGTTCGGAGCGGCTGCAGGGTGCCGGAATACCCACTGGGGTTGATGTGGAAAGGAGTAATGGCACGTGAGTATTAAAGTTCCCCAATGTCTTTAAACGCACCTTGTTTTGTCTTTCAGATGCAGGATGCAGCGCCGAAGGCCTCCGGAGCGTGCGAAGGGTCGGTAAGCTTTTGTCTTTCAGATGCCGGAATGCAGTGTGAAGACCTCCGGAGCGCACGAAGAGTAGGTAAGCCTTTGTCTTTCAGATGCCGGAATGCTAACCTGTTCTTTCTTGTCTTTATAGGTGTTGCTGAAGACTGGATTCAGGATGGTAAGCCTTTTTCCTTAGGCCCAGGATCCGATGCAGAAAACACGATGAGCGTTCTGCTGCAGAGGATGCAGAATAACGCAAAGCAAGATTCATCCACCGGGTGTGGTTTAAATAGCCTCCTGTAGTGCTTAGGTGTCTCCTTCCACAGCCACGCCTAGGTAAGAAAAGAGTTCCTGCTTTCCAGAAGAGTTCCAGTGTTCTGAATCTAGGGAGTGGCTCCTGCCCCACCCAACAGGAAAAGTAGTTCCAAACAGAAGAGGATCAGAGGCTCAGCTGGCAGGCAAGTAAGCAGCATGGTCTGCTGCAGGTAAGTCCACCCAAGCATTATGAGCCCGGCGCTTCCAGCGCTGGGACTGGGCACATTTATGAGCCTGGTGCCACTGGCGCCAGGACTGGGTCCAAAAGGTCCCAATTGGGACTGGTTGGCCCTCGGAACCTGGGTTATGGATCTGCTTCCAAGGGAGTTGGGAAAACCCTGACCTTTTGGAAGCAGAGATCATGACAGGAAGATTTAGAAAGAGGATGTTGCAATAGTCCATCCTTGAGAGGACCAAAGCTCTGGAGACAGTGAGCTTCTGGGGGAATGTGAAAAAAGGAAAAATACTAGGTGCAGCTGATCATTTCACTTCATAGAGACATCAGAGATGTGAGGAGAGAAGGAGAGGTTGGAGTCGAAGGTGACACTAAGGTTCTTAGCCTCACATGAAGGAGCAGGAAGCGGGCCCAGATTGGGCAACCACAGAGAGAGAGGAAAGGGGGGAGCAGGTGTCCCAATGAGGAGGATCACTGTTACTGGCATTAAGGCAGAGATCATTGGCAGCACACCATTCCTGAATTGCAGCCGGAAAGGCTGGTATGAGAGAAGAAGCAGAGGTGGTTGAGCAGAGCCTGAACGAGAGCTGAGTGTCAACCGTATAACATTGACAATTGGAGAAGTAAGTAGCGATGCAGTGGGCAAGAGGTGCCAGGTAATGGGTGAAGAGCCAGGAGAGAGGTTAGACCCATGGGAAACAACACAAGTAGAGAGAGATAGATGAGAGGAAAGACCCCAGTTGGACCTAACAGGGCCGGTCGGTGAGAAAGGAGGTCAACCAGGCCAGGGAGTGATTAATAATACCAAGGTTGTCCAAGACACGATTGAGCATGATGGCATAGTTGACTGTGTCAAAAGCAGAGGATAGATCAAGGAGAATGAGGACAGAAGGGAGTCCGTACTGCATTTGGAGCAGGTGGCAGACCAGTTTGACAGGGGGTGTGCCCGAGACCCTCAACTTCCTCTCCACCACCCTCCACTTGTGTTTAAGGGCGGCAAAGTTTGAATCGTACAATGAATTGCACTTGGATTTGGGCTTCAAACGGATCCTCATGACAGGGACAAGGACATCCAGAGTGTTAGAGATAGATGAAGGTTGTTTGAGAGGGCTGTGTCAGGGTGTGAGTCAGCCAAAGGTGCAGGAGGAGGAGAGAAAGTAGCGGCAAAATCCTCAACTGACACACGCTTCATGGGTCGGATGACCGAGAAGGTAGGTGGCAGTGCTGGAGTTGGCTTGACCTGCGAGGAAGAGAGAGAGAGGTGGGAAGTAAGGAGAAAGTGATCACTAGAAGAGAGAGTAGTGGTGAGAGGTTTAGAGAAGGGGCGGTCTGAGGAAATCAGAACATCCCGGGTGTGCCCTGCAGAGTGAGTCGGGCCAGAGGCAAGAAGAGAGAAAGAGAGAGAGAGAGAGAGAGAGCAAGAGAGAGAGAGAGAGAGAGAGAGAGAGAAAACCACAGAGGTTGCGAAAGTGTCCTGATGAAAGGCTGGTAGCATTGAGGTGGATGGTCAAGTCTCTGAGGAGGAGAAGTTTGGAGGTAGAGGCAAGGATCTCCTTTGATCTTTTGTGATATCTGGTTACTCCTCTTTCCATCAAACAGGAACCAAAGGACTGAACCGACCCAAAAATATTAGCCTCAAAACACACTGCTGTATACTTTGATGCTACTGACAAGGGAAGGGGGCAGAGTTAATATAGACAGAGGGAGCTCAGTAAAGGTGGAGGAAGATTCCAACCGTGGTGCAAGCTGTGTTTGTGTCACCAGTTACCTGCAGAGAAGAGTGGTGGAGCAGTAACAATCTGTTTTCCTTGGTGGCTATTGTGGAGGAGGAGCAGCTTATTTCCAGAATCAGCACAAGCACATGAAAACCTGCAGTCAGCGGGAGCATGCGCAGTGTGCAAGCTGTGTGTTCCTGTTAGTTGGTCGGCTGGACTGCTGTGCTGCGGACAAACAATTCAACGTTAGCCATCTGTGCAACCCGTCAGCCCTCGAGGGTGCCAGTGAAGACTACTTCCAGAGGTCAGTGGTGTATTTCTTCAAACTTGGTTTGGGCGGTTAGAGACTATTAATTGACATAAAATTGAAATCCAGGATATAGTCTACCTGGAATGCTCCTTTATTTGAAACCAACCAAATAAAGACTGCAACTTGGTACTCAACCACATAGAAATATAATTCCAAGTACTTACTTGAGCCTAACAACATACAAAAGGACCTATTTTTGTATTTATTTGATTTAATTGCACGAAACAATTTTTACAAGTGAAGAAATAGAGTCAACAGGAGGGGGAGGAAAGAAGGACTTTAATGCGCTCCATTGGTTTTGTTGATTCTTAGTTGGTTCCAAACCCATTCTCCCTTATATTTCCAGAAGGTTAATATGTCTCTTTGGTCTCCTAATAATTTACGAGGGTTTATTCATTTCCTAAAGTTCGTGCCACCTCGGTGTCTCTTCGCATATAAATTTCCTCTTTTCCACCTATGTTATCCAGCCCAATCTGTCTAAAAAAATCCCACTACTGCTATTACCGTTTTTTCGCCGCTCAATAAGCAGGCCCATCATTCTGCTTCGCTGTAAGCATGTTGGTCTTTAAAAAATCGGCCTAACCAAGTGTTTCTTTCTTTGGTCACTCCTAAACACGAAAAAGGACCTATAAATAGTACGCCATCTGGTAATAGGTAACAGAAGTGTGACCCTCATAAAAAGACGAGATGAAGGCTGACTACGCCAATGAAATACTACTTACAAAGTGGAGCCTTGGCAGATGATCTTAGGGCGCCAGAGTGTGACGGTTCTTTTTTAGGAAAATAATAATAATATAGGTGACTCTCAGACCATGCAGGTGGGTCAACCTCACCTGACAGGGCAGGAATTAAGGGTGAGTGCCCAAATCCATGCCTATGAGTACACCCAAGATCGCGGACAGTGTTCAATGGATACCATGAACTCTGAACGATTATTGGAACTTGGACTGGAATATACCCAGACAACTAACATAAAAAAAGAAAATCAAGGACTGTTTCACAAAAAAAGGCATCAGAGTTTGGGAGACCTGGATTTGTGAGTGATGATTGTTGGGGTACCTCCTTCCTGACTCTTGGACAGAGAACCGGATGTGGGTCCTAGTTTGGCGGAATGTTTCTCCCAAGAGGGGACTTTGTCCCCAATAACAAGAAACATATTATATGGACTTTCGTTGGGAAGCCTAATCATGGAGAAAACTCCACCAGATGTAATGAGACTAGCACAGAAAATGCAAGATGCAGGAGAAGAACAAAACCAAGGAGTTGATTTGAAGGAGTGACGAATGAATGATGTTGCTTTGTCAGCACTGAACTTTGTACTGAACTCACTAGTGAATGTATTTGAATTGCTGAAGATTGAAGTTGAGACTCATTCAGGAATTTTGTTTCAACTCACTAAAGAAGTGGGTCAATATGAATCCTCAGTAATGGGTCTAATAAACAAGTTTAAAAATGAACTAAATACGTAAATAAAACCATTGCTAAAAAAACCTGCTTGAGGAGGTCACAAAGCAGAGTCTTGACACAAGCTTGATTCTTGGGGCTCTACAGGAAGCAAAGAATGAGAAAAAAGAGCTGCAGGGAATGGTCATCAAACTACTAAACCGTAACACTGTAAATAGCAAACCGGCAAAGGAAATGGAGCTTAGGCCTTTGGATGATAGGCTGGGACTCACATTTGATGATACTCCCCTCTCAGAATCAACCTTGGAGGAATTTCATAGAATGGCTCAAGTAGCTGAGGGAGGTCATGCACCAACCAGACCGGGTGGAAGAATCTACTGAAAGAGACGGGATAGAAGACATACACCAGAACCTTCGTAGTAGAAGGAAAACCAAAAGAAAGGAGCTAAAAAATAGGAGACTAGAGTGTAGACCCCGGTGGAAAAGAAGGCAAAAAAATCAAAGACTCAAAAAATTGAGAACGCTGAAGAATACAGGCACAGCAAGTTTCATTAAGGCACAAACAGACCCAAATCTAGTAGACTCAAATGGATCCGGAAGATTGCAGGTGCTGATTGATCAGGCAGAACTGAAAGGCCAGGAGAAAGACAACACAAGGACAGAGGACCAAAACCCAGCTAGTCGAGACAAACAACCACCAAAGAGAGACAAGGCTGAGAAGACTGTTGGAGTACATGTGGTTAGAGCCAGTATAGGCATACAACTAGAGACAAGGAATGATGGTATAATGAATGTGTTCTGTATGGCTTGCCTGGGCAAGAAGGAATGTTGTGATGTCATGTGGAGTGTTGTTGCCTGAGTGTTGGAATGTATGGCCGAAGGTTATAGCCTGGTCAGTTGGTTAGTCCCCTACCTGGGTGATGGTCCGCCAGTGTTATATATTGTCCTATATGTAACTCACTTGTGTACTATGAAACTACCTGTAAAGATACCTGTGAAGCTGGTAATAAAGCTAACAAGTTATCTTAAGAAGACTGGGATCTGCTTCATTTCATTGGCGACAAGGATGGGAAGGCAAGATATAACTGTTTTGAGGATTTTCAGCTTTTAGATTGCTCAATGATGACGTGGACCTTTAGCTGAAAATGTATGTTTGGTATGGTGCAAAGTGGGTATATCAGGGAGTGTTGTATACACATGTAGATGTAACCTTTTGTGGCTTATCAGGGGAAGTTGCATGTGTGCTACCTGGACATGTTTGTTCAAGGACCACATGCTTGGATGGGGGACATGACATTTAGTGTTTTGGAGTATGTTTATCAATCGTGTATCTAATGGTAAATGGATAGCCAAATGGTAAATGGATTGTTTATTCATTGGCTGTATGGTAAAGGGTCTATCTTTCATGTCATAAAGTATGGATCCCCATTGTGTTGTGGGTGATACATCAGAATGGGAGCGCCTCCGATGTTGCTTGGTAATCTGGTTGGAAGCGAGTGCCAGGAGTATGAATTTGGCTGCGCTGATGGTGTGTGAGTGCCAGGTCAGCATGTAAGACATGTGTCGGTGTGTGCTGTATTTATGAGATTGGTTGTGCTGATAGTATGTTAGTGACAAGTCAGTATGTAAGGTATGTGTGGTGTGTGTCTTATTTAAGAGTGTGGTTGCACTGATGGTATGTTATGTTGCCTGGTCAGCATGTATGGCATTTGTTGGTATGTGCCATAATCAGTTTTTGGTTCCACTGATGTGATGCTATTGACCATATCAGTGTAGGTGGTGATGTGGTAGCAGGGAGGTAGCGCCCCTTGTCAGAGTATGGGCGTGATGGTTCTTGAAGTCATGCAGGGTCACACTAAGTATGTGGTGCTGGGCGGCAGCGCCCCCAGTCTAGTGTGTGTTTCTGTGGTAAGAGTCACGCAGAGTTGATTGTTTGGATTTCTGGGTGGTAGCGCCCCCAGTCAGAGTTGGGGTGTGACTGAGGTTATAGTCACACATGGTGTAATGAAGTATGTTTTTCAGGTGGTAGCACCCCAGGTTATGGTGTCTTGCCCCATGTACATGTTGCGTTCTGCACACAGCCAGCTGTGTTTGACTGTGTGTTAATTTATGACTTGTGCCATCCTCATCGTGGTCCAGAGTGTTCCATTGATATTGTTTGTTGGTCTCGGTGTGCCTGGCCAGCGTTTCAGGTGTCGTTGTGAGTGATAGATTGTTAGCCCTGGTGATGAGAGTCAGTGTGAATAGGTTTTGCAGGTGTGAGTGGAGGTGTGTGTTGTGTAGTTTTCCGTAGTTTCGTGGGCCAATGTAGAGAGGGGGGATGTGTTGTGTGGCGCTTTGTTGGGTATGTTGTGCTAATGCAAGGGGGGGGAGATGTGTTTAAGGGGCATTCCACAGCACTGAATGGAACAATACTAGGGATTCTATGGGGCCTGGTAAGACCTCTCGAGAGCCTTTGACCAAGTCAACAGGGAACACCTTTGGGAGAAGTTGGAAAGTTGGGGGCTACCAAAGCCTTTTTTGGCTATGTTAGTTGGCCTCCACAAGTGTTAAACTGTATTCGTATAATACCACCTTATTATGAATATTGGCCTAAGCCCATTCGCGTTGCACAGAAAACTGCGTCCGAAATGTTCCGATTTCTGATCAACTTTGCCGCCATTTTAAGAACCATCTGCCATTTTGATTTTAACTCGTGATTGTGTCCTTAAATGGTGGACCTTGTTTTCAACTGCAGCCATGCCAAATGACCTTTGAGTTATGTCAACATTTAGGCTGACCGAGAGCAGACTGTTTGTTCTATGCAAAGAAACCTTGTGACTCGTATGAACTGCAATCCAAGTGTTGTCTGCACTCACAAGCCTCATCCTCATGTAAACAATTAAACAATGTAGAGCAAACTCAAATTGTGTGCTTTGGTTATAATATATTGTGTTCTTTCTTGAAACTAGGTATTACTATGAGCCGGCAATCCAATACTGCCATTGTAACTTCATGGACATGTAAACTTGTTAAATCCTTTCTACAATATTGTAATATTTGTTATGTGAACTGGGCACAAACCCTAGCATGTAAATTATTAGTTTGGAAAGTGGCTCGACAATGATTGGAAATCGTATAATAAAGCCATTTTAAGATGTCCAGAACTCTCACTCCTCACTGTGTCTGCTGGTACACACTGTTTGCTTTGAATTTTGTACAGAAAAAAAGATACTTGTATCTTTCCACCCGTGATTTACGTATTTCATTTTGTGGTACTAAGCCTCGATATTTCTTTGTTGTGTCAGATGGCGCCCGAATAGGGACCCTCAAGATTGATGTCTCCCCACTGATGAGAAGACACGGCTATCAGACCGGGATCGGAGAGTGAGAAAAATGGGGCCCCTTTGTTTGAGACGCGACACCTCGACAGTACTGAATGATCCGATCCCTGAACGGTGAGCATGCGGTTGGAGAGAGCATCTTGACGAGGGTCCCCATATCGAGGTGGGCTCTTTGCCAAAATCGACAACCACAAGGATCCTTTGTAATTCCGATTAGACCTCCTTCGACTTTGTTATCAGGTGAGTCGTGCACCTGTTCTTAAGAATCCTAGTATTTGGTTGCAGTTTTGCACTTGCAAGTACAAAAGACGCCAGGTAACACTAGTGATCTGACATGTCTGGGAAATTGTCTGCCTGTTTCAGGGGTTTATTCCGCAGAGACAGACAATCTTTGGAACAAGGCCGACCGGCGCCACCTGTTGGTTCGCTGGCGTGTTCTATGGCCTAGATAGTATTATATTTAACAATATTTGGCACATACAAACTAGACATGCTTTTGAATTTCAGTGGCCAGTACATGGTAGTTTTGAAATTACCCATATACAGTATTTAGAGTCTATATTGTTGAAGGAAAAGGCTAGTCCTGCAGCATTTGATGTAATTAAGGATTGGAGAAAGGAAGCTATGCAGCAACTTAATAGTAAAGAGAAACATTCACGACAACATATGTCTAAATCTGAAAAAGCATTATTGTATGATCAACAGAAACAGTCGGAATCTATTAGAAGTATCGAAAGGGCATTTCTACATGGAGTACAGAAAATATATCCATCTCAGGATTTTCATACCTCAGACAAACTAATCGATAAGTTATTGAATGTGCATAGGACTGTTGCCACTGCACCACCTCCTTATGTGACTCTCCCTGTTGTTTTACCTCTTCCTGCTGTTGCACCTCCTCCCGTTGTTGTTCCTCTTCCTCCCGTTGTTGTTCCTCCTCCAGTTGTTGCTCCTCTTCCTGCTGTTATTACCCCTTCTGCATCCTCACCCTTATCGACAGTTGCTGTTCCCTTAATTCCGTCTTTACTGCTAGCGGTAGTGTCTCCACTGCTGATTGAACAAGATTTGTCTGAACTTTCTTTTCCAAGTGGTTCTGCTCCACTTGTAGTGATTGAATGGGTGAGTGCTGATTCAAGAATAGTAACTTGTAGTACAGTATCTAAAGTTAGGAAAAGAGAATTGTACGCATGGGCTAAGAAATATATAGAAGAGGGTGAAAGATCAGCTGTCTTAACTGTGATTTCTGACCAAGAAAGTATTCCCGAACAGAATATTTTGATAGAGGGGATGGGAATTCATTTGGCTGATATTTGGAGTGATTGAACGGACATGAATGTCCTACAGGGGTTGAGGGATTTGAATGTCCTAGCTCACTCATGAGCATGTTGAGAGGGTTTTTGAGTTTAAGAGGGAGTTAGATTGGTTACAGAATGATGAAATAGATGGTAATAGAGTGGAAGCCATATATTTGCAGAAACTATTTCTTCCTTCATGTAAACCAATACAGTGAAGAAACGCATATTTGCACAAGGGACGCACTTGTATGGATTTCGGATGTTTCAATTTCTCCCATTGAAGTATATGACAAGTTTAGTCAGTATGTTCCGCCTATGCAGAGGAAAGTGTTACAGGTAATGGTAGAGTACCTACATAATGAGTTTATGAAGAAAAAGGCTTGTTGTCCCGCAAATTTGATGGTCATTTATAAGAGAGCATTTTCGCCCGATACTGCTTTGGCTACTTTGTCACTTGATTTAGCCTTGTTGCCTAATGAACATTCCGAATTGCCTACTTCTCAATTGCCAATGAGGGAGGTTCCTCCGAAATTTGTTCCTAAAGTAGAAATTCCAGCTAATGCTGCGACAGGCGCAGCAGCCACTACTACTGAAGCTCATTATGTTTCACAGTTTGCTCATGTCCCATTTTCTAGAGAGGAAGTGAATACCATTAGACAGACAATTCCAGATATCAGGAAAAATCCAACAGGATTTTATTAACAAATTGAATATGTCTTGCATTCGTCAGTTTTCACGCCTGGGTGATATTGACTTGTTGTTCCCTGTGATCTTACCTGCTGATTTATGGAAACAGATTAGAACAGTAGATGATCAGGCAGGGCTGGGTGACACATGGGTTAACTTGGTACAGATAGATGGAGAAAGGAATGCTGGTGAGAGACCGCCACAGGTGATATTGAGACTGCCAGACAGAATAGTAACTAAATTGAAGACTTTGGTTCCAGAGAAAGGAATAGTTTGGGACAAGCTTACAGCTTGTATCCAGGGGAAATCTGAGGGTGCTACCCTATTTTTTAATCGGTTCATACAAGTGTTTTCAGATTTTAACGGTCAGGATGCAAGTACCGAGTCAGGGAAAAGGCTGTTTGTAGACAAATTTGTGCATGGATTATTGCCTGATATCCAATCACAAATTATGACTTCTGAAAGTGCCTGGCAAGCTACATCACAGTCTGAAGTATTGCACATGGCTCAGTATTATGAAAATAGAGTCAATACTGAAAAAGAGAGGATAGAAAAGAAGAAGGGAGACTTGAAGACAAAAGTTTTGTTGCAGTAAATAATACGAGGAACTAGAGGTGGGAATACAAAGTTTAGGGGACAGTTTGTACCACATAGTAATGCGCAGATGGGTCCTGTACACATGAACCAATGTGCTTATTGCAGACAAGAAGGTAATTGGCGAGCACAATGCCGATCTTTCAGCAGTGATTGAATAACACATATGGTACCAGGGGTAGACAATCCAGAGACCGTCCTGGGATAGGGGGTCCTGGTAGAAGTCAGTTCACTCAGAATCAATAGCCATTTTCACAGGTTAGTCAGCAGCATAGTGTTAATAATGGGAACATTTTTGATAATCCTTCGACTGTCTATTTTTCTGAGGATCTTGCATTTGATGATGTACTGTTCCGTTAGGACAGCCGGAAGCAGAGTCTGGAACCAGTACTTATTCCTGTCGATCAGAAAGGGCCCTATGGTGAAATGAAGGTGGGGAATAGGAAGCATCTATTTTTGATAGATACAGGAGCACAGAAGTGTTCCGTTGACCATTCACGGGTTGCAGATATTCCACTGTCAGGGCAGAACAACATTTCTGTAGGGTTCTCTGGTATGCCAGTGGTTAGTCCGGTATCTCAACTGGTACCAATTTCACTGGGGCCATTCACCGATTCATGTCCATTTCTTTTGATGACAAATTGTGGCAAAAATGTATTGGGGTTGAATCTGTTGAAATAATCGAATGCTGTAATTTACTGTTCTCCAGATGGAGTGCATCTAACGATTTCACCTCAACAAACTTCTGCTTCACAATTCTTGACTAGGCCTTTACCGACTGAATTGGATAGGTTTCCAGCATGTTTATTGGCGGTTGATGATAATGACGTTGGTATTTTACACATTGAGCCTGTTAAAATTGTGTTGAAACCAGGTGTTAAATTGCCATGTGTTCCACAGTATAAGATTACAGTTGACGGTGAACAAGCTTTAAAGAGTATAGTTTCTGATTTTGTACATCTGGGAGTGATTGAGGAAATTGCAGGAAGCTTGTGTAATAGTCTGATTCTACCGGTGTATAAGAAAGGGGATAATGCAATTCCTTTCTGTTTGATTATCGACTTGTGCGCTATCTATATGATTGTTGCTCCACAATTCCTGATTGTGACTGATGTGACTACTATATTAACAATGATTCCAGCTTCAGCTACTCATTTTAGTGTTGTGGATCTAAAAAATGCTTTCTTTAGTATTCAAAAACATGTTAACAGTAGATATTTATTCGCGTTCACCCTAGGGGGATGCTCGTTCACATTTACTCGTGTGCGTCAAGGGTGAACTGAGAGTCTAAGCATTTATAGTAGAGCTTTGAAGGAGCAACGTGATACGCTTGAGTTGCCTTCTACCTGTACATTGTTGCAGTATGTTGATGATCTTCTTTTGGCTGCAAATTCAGAAATTGCTTGCAAGGAGGGCACCGTGTTGCTGCTTATTCATTTAGCAGAACATGGGCATAAGGCTTCATTGAAAAAGTTTCAATATTGTCGACAGGAGGTCACCTGTTTAGGCTATCTCCTGTCAAAGGAGGGGAGAAGACTGACGCCTGAATGGATACAAAGCTTCTCTGGCATGTCTGTCCCAAATACACAGAAATAGGTCAGAGCCTTGATAGGCATGGCTTCCTGCTGCAGACAGTGGATCCCTAACTTCTCATTAATGATAAAACCAATGTTGGCATTGACAAAGAAGGGCATTTCTTTGCCTTTACCGTGGAACATGGATTGCCAGAAAGCTTTTGATCTGCTCAAGGCTGCGTTCTGTTTAGCACCAGTTTTAGGCACACCAAATTATGACAAGGCCTTTGTTTTGCATGTGCATGATTGAAATGGATGTGCTTTGGATGTGTTAACGCAGGAGCATGGAGAGAAGAATAGACTGTGCGGTTATTTTTCCTCCACCCTTGACCCTGTTGTATTCGGTTTTCCTGAGAGGTTTGAGAGCTGTTGCTGCTGCTGCCGCATCTGTAAAACAAAGTGAGGTTATGGTTCTGGGTCACTCCTTAACCGTGATGGTACCTCACTCTGTAGAGGTTCTATTAAACAGAACGCAAACACAACATCTCACATCAGCACGATTAACAAGATACAAGCTGATTCTATTTGAACCGCATATCCAAATTAAGAGATGTTGCTCATTAAATCCGGCTGAACTATTGCCTCTTCTGCAAGAAATTACTTGCAGTGACGAGATGTCACATGACTGCCTCTATACCACAGAACAAGAGACTAAAGCTAGAATTGATTTAAATGATACACCGTTAAAAGATCCACAAGGGGAGCTGTTTTGTGATGACTCCTGCTTCAAACTTCCGGATGGTACATCCACAGCTGCTTACGCAATCACTACAATAAGCACTATTGTCGCAAACAAAAGAATTCCACATAACTCCGGGAAAGGCCGCAGAGATTATTGCATTGACTCAAGCTTGTGAAATTTCCGAAGGGCTTAGTGTGAATATATTTACAGACAGTCAGTATGCCTTTGGGGTGGTTCACAACTTCGGTCGATTATGGGAAGAGAGAGGTTTCTTAACCTCGCATGGAACTAAGATACAACATGGCACTTTGATAGTTCGGCTACTTTCAGCACTTGCGCTTCCTACTCAACTAGCAATAATGATGTGCACAGCACACCAGAAAGTAACAGATGATGTGGGGAGAGGAAACGTTTTTGCTGACAGAATAGCCAAACAGATTCCACTGATGTGTATTCCAAAATGTATATACCAAAAGAAGTCATCACCACTTGTGTAATAGACGAAGGAATTGGTTGTATAAAAGACATTCAGGCTGATGCCACTCCAGGCGAACTTAAACAGTGGGCTGAGGGTTCAGCAAGTTTAGACGATGAAGGTTCTAGGGTAGATAATGCGAAACAAAGATGGATGCTGCCTGATGCTTATGTCACTGCTATGGTTACAATGGCTCATTGTCCCACTCACATATGTGCTAAAAAGATTTGTAAATTGTTAGAACCTGTCTGGGTGAATGTAACTATCTCGAAAACTGCTGAGCGTTTTGTCCAAAATTGCATGGTATGCTTGCAACATAATGTTGGGAAAGGTACATCGCCACTGAGGGGTAGTCCCCCCCACCTCCAGGCCTTTTGAAGATATACACTTCAATTTCATTGAAATGGAGCGTTTTCAGAATTACAAGTATGTTCTAGTAGTTATTTGCGCTTTCAGTAAATGGGTCGAGGCTTTTCCTTTAAAAGATGCCACAGCAATGACGATGGCAAAAACCAGGCTAAAGGAATATTTTCCTTGGTTTGGTTTGCCGAGAGCATTTGGTCGGACAATGGTCCACATTTTATCGCTGCTGCTATCCTGCAAGTATGCGCAGGATTGCAGATCGATAAACGGTTCCATTTTGCCAGACACACTCAGCGTGCCGGACTTGTAGAATGCCATAACGGCATATTAAAGAATAAAATGGCAAAAATCTGTGCAAGTAGCAATTTGAAGTGGCCAGATGCCTTACCCATAGCTCTATTGTCCATGCGGACGACTGCACAGTCTAGGACAGGGCTCTCTCCCTATGAGATAATCATGGGGAGACCAGCCAATATTTGGAATGTGCCCAAACCCAAGCGGTTAAAAGATGTAGAGCATTTGCTCCTTTCTGAGTACTGTGACCAGTTAACTCAAAACTTGTATTTGATTTATCAACAGGTGTGAGAAGCCATCCCAGTAAAATATGAGGGTCCAGGTCATCGACTCCGACCTGGGGACTGGGTGCTCATCAAATCGTTTGAAAGAGCCTCCTGTCTCGCACCTCGCTGGAGAGGACCATATCAAGTCCCCCTTGCCACACAGACTGATGTACGAGTGGAAGGGAAACGACACTGGATTCACGCAAAGCACATCAAGAAGATACCTTTCCCTGTGCCTCACGAAGAGAAGGAGATTGTTCACTTTGATACTCATCACAAGTCTGATCTAACTGGCATGTGGGTGTCCTAGAAATCCTTCCTGAGCCGGTGGGGACTGGGGGGACTGCTGTTTTGCCTCAAAGTTCTTCTTCGGCTCTTTCTTCACAGTTGAGCAATCTTGCTTCTGCTTCATCACTTCCTTCAGGAAGTGACGACACTGTGTTCACAGATCACACCATACCTGGAATCTTGAGGTACGATATGCGTCCGAGACACCAGACTTGCAGGAATCATCATTGAGCCAGTCCCTTGTCACCCTTTTGCTGAAAAACAAACAAGAGACAGGGACCGGCAAAGTCACCTTCAAGCAAGATAGGCTACGTCGTCAGGAGCCACCGACGGATGAAGTAAAAGAGCCTGACGGAGAGACTTCTAAGCAGACTCTGAGAAACAATGTCCCTTCCTAAATCCACTCGTTTGGAGCAAGCTATTGGTCTTGTGGCTGACAAAGAATCTGTTCATCAGAGATCATGGTCCTGGTTTGTTTAGTAATTATATTTGTGCTTGGGTTCTGGTACGTGGAAAGAGTACATCCACTTGAAACTTTGTTACCTACTCAAATAATCTCCACTGTGTCTCCACCTTTCGTGCATCTGTACATTCTTCCTCTTCGAGACTGCCATCATAGACAGGGTTATCATAATAACACTCTCCTAATGATCATGAATGCGATCCATGCGATTCTAAACTGAAAGAATTGCTGGGTGTGTTCACACTTGCCCCAATACGGGGAAAAGGGGTTGGGCTGGTATATTCATCCTCTTCCTTTAACTACTGCATGCTACGCCTCACTCAGGGCATTATTCTTTGGTCGTTGGAACAATAGTATTTCTGGGAACTTCGATGGGACTAATCTGAATGAATTTGAAAAACGGGGCCTAACACATTTGGGATGTTCTCTCTTTGCGAACAGAAGCAAACTCAATGTTGCTTCTATTAGGCCTTCTGATAGAATCTTTAGACCTTTTCAATCACTGATTTCCTTCAAGATGGCTCCCGTAGGCAACTGGGATGCCATACCTCCTTCCTATACTATGATTCATAGCCCCAACTCTGTTTCTTTCTGTATACAAAGGGAAGGTTCTCAGCCAATGGGTATATTTCCGAGGGTTGTACTAACATTGTGAAGAAACTAACCAGTGAGGACAGACCTTTGTATGTAGGATATCCCGTTTACTTTGTTTGTGGAAATGAAGCTTATCCATGGTTACCCAGAGATTGGCAGGGTACTTGTTACTTGGTTATCTTGTTATTATGTGGCTACTACACTGAAGTCTCTAGAGCTCGTCCAAGGCGGGATGAGAATGGTGATACTCCTTCACAAGTCTTGGGTGATGTAGCAAAATCCTTTGTGCCATTTTGGGGACAGATAATGAATTCTGAGGATATCAGAAGACTAGCAAGGGTACTGGAAAAAACCTTCAATAGGACCACCGATATTCTGTACAACATGACGCTGGAGCAAAAGGCAATTAGATTAGTGGCTGTCCAAAATAGGATGGTGCCAGACGTCCTCCTAGCTGAGTGTGGTGGGGTATGTAAATTGGTGAGATCTGCATGCTGTGTTTTTGTACCTGACTCCTCCCCTACCATATTCAAGGCAATACAAAATCTGCATACCTTGAGTACTGAAGTACATGTCCCAGAGAGAAACTGGAAACTTAGTGCTTGGTTCTGGGACTCACTACAATCGTGGGGTTGGTAACTCTTTGCAGTCCTAATGATAGTTCTTGGTGTTCTACTGTTTTGTTGTTGTTGTGTACAATGTCTTCCTGCCATATGTTCGATGTTAGGAGGATTTTGTGCACAAACGATAGGTACACTAGGACCAAAGGTACATGCATCCAAGAAAACCGCTCACGTTTTTGTAATGAAAGACATTACTATCAAGGAACTTATGGCGATCAATATCTCTCAAGAATGTGATTCGGGATGTATAGACATTGAGGCGTGGAGTTTTGAATAAAGCGAATGTTTGAGTAATGTTCTTGGCTTAGGCCAAAAGGAGGGTTTGTTAAACTGTATTCGCATAATACCGCCTTATCATGAATATTGGCCTAAACCCATTCGCGTTGCACAGAAAACCGCATCCGAAATGTTCCGTTTTCCGATCAACTTTGCCACCATTTTAAGAACCATCTGCAATTTTGATTTTAACTCATGCTTGTGTCCTAAAATGGTGGACTTTGTTTTCAACTGCAGCCGAGCCGAACGACCTTTGGGTTATGTCAACATTTAGGCTGATCGAGAGCAGACTGCTCTATGCAAGGAAACCTTGTGACTCGTATTAACTGCAATCCAAGTGTTGTCTGCACTCACAAGACTCATCCTCATATAAATAACGAAACAATGTAGAGCAAACTCAAATTGTGTGCTTTGGTTGTAATATATTGTGTTCTTTCTTGAAACTAGGCTTACTATGATC
Organism: Ambystoma mexicanum; assembly: GCF_040938575.1. Classification (NCBI taxonomy): domain Eukaryota; kingdom Metazoa; phylum Chordata; class Amphibia; order Caudata; family Ambystomatidae; genus Ambystoma; species Ambystoma mexicanum. Next base: position 474,110,213 of record NC_090930.1, read on the forward strand.
CGGGAACCGAATACTGCCATTGTAACTTCATGGACATGTAAACTTGTTAAATCCATTGCACAATATTATAATATTTGTTATGTGAACTGGGCACAAACCCTAGCATATAAATTATTAGTTTGGACAGGGGCTGGACAATGATTGGAAATCGTATAAGAAAGCCTGTGTTAAGATGTCCAGCACTCTCACCCCTCACTGTGTCTGCTGGTACACACTGCAAGGTGTTGCGAGCCAGATAACTATCTGTTTGCTTTGAATTCTGTGCAGAAAATAAAGATACTTCTTCTTTCGACCCGTGATTGGCGCATTTCATTTTGTGGTACTAAGCCTCGATATTTATTTGCTCTCTCACAAGGACACTACTGTGAGAGTCAGACTGGATGGTGTGGGTCATTTATCAGAGCATGTGAGGGTGAAAAGGGGAGTAAGACAGGGGTGCATGGCAGCACCCTCCTCTTTAACATCTATTTAGCAGACATCAGCATTGGCTAGCCCTAAAATTGACTCATGCCAGATCAGATTGCTGGCCTACACTGGTGATATTGTCCTTCTGGACATTACAGCGGTTGGGCTCCAACATCTGCTGAACTCATTGAGGATATTTGCAAAAGAAAATTACTTATTAATTATCCCAGGAAAATTGAAAAAGTTATTTTTAAAAGACCAGGCAGACAGGTAGCCAAATATAAGTGGACTCTGGGAGAACAAACTGTTCCGGTAGTAAAGGAGGTGGTCTACCTGGGCTTCACATTATATGCATCTCTAAAGGTGGCCAAATCAACATAGAGTTCTGTGAGAAGATTTCCCAAATGACATCCCAAATAAGGAAACTACTGGTGAAATACTGCAAAGTTTCCCTTTATCACATTTTACACAGCTAAAGTGATCTCGGTTCTCCTATATGGCCTAGAAGCAAAACCATTGGCCTTGGAAATGAACTGGCCAAGATTGGAGAGGCGAATATGGAAGAAGGCTCTTGGCCTTCCTCAGAGCCTCCCAATGGCCTGCCTAATATATGAGTTAGGCTTAAGATCACTCAGATCACAGGTAGAATGGAAGCTGGTTTGCCTATACGGACTGATAGTCATCACACAAGCTAATTCGCTCTATGGATATATAAACGCATACTTGGTGCATTGTTCATCAGTCTTCTTGTCCAATCTAAAACAACTTGTACTTAGAATGCTGATGGAATTTGATAGTGATGTTGATGCCCTTCTGTGTAAGCCAATGAAGGTAAAAAAAAGGCAATGGAGCGAAGTGATTGGATCCACACAATTGATGACATGCGTAAACTAGTTTTAGCGAGATGGCTCTTGCCATTTGCTAAATAAATTGGCTTTCTACCAAGGTACTTGAGGCGATTTCCTGACTAGAAGGTGAGACAGAACTTCTTGAGGGTCTGATAAAATTTGATCCACACAGTTGAGATGTTGTCCCGTTGGGGTCAGAGTGGAGAAGCAAAAAGATTCTGCCCAATGTGTGATGTCCCCAGTCGGCAGTCCATTAAGCATGTTCTTATGGAGTGCAGGGGTACCTGGGAGGTAAGGGTGGGGTATCTGCTGTGAGATGTGGAGAGAGAAGATAGATTGACATCAGATGTGTTTGGGGACAGGTTACGAGACATCACTAACTAAAAATGTCATCTAGGTTCTGCGGACCTGTTGTCTAACATAAGGTTAACATCACTAGTGGTAAAGTTATATACTTGTGAAGAGATCGGGAAAATAAGAGAGTGGTTAAAAAAATACATGTATTATGGATTAATATGTTTAGTAAGGTTTATTAAGGTTTTATGTAATTTTGTTTTATATGTCTTTTTTGTACATGTGAAAAGCCGTTTTTTGGTTAAAGCACAAATAATAAAAAAAATTAAAAAATGAAAAGCGTTGGAGGAAAATTCCGTCTTGTTTCTCTCTATATCACTTTTTCCTTCCTGGCCCTTACACTCCCTTTAGAAAAATGCACTTTCAGTGTGATGTCAAAAGGCAAAGACCATTTCTCTCAAGGAAAGTGATTGAACCCTAAAAGGAAGGTTTGCTTTAGTTCCATCACCTGTGGGCTTTTGCCTATAAAAGAGAAATTCACCTAGTCCTTCATTGATTCACTTATTAACAAACAGCTGAGGGAGAATTCATTGGGCCTCTGTTGGGAGCCTTGACTTTACAAAGTCCTCTCCAAGGCAGGGGCAAGCCCTGCTACCTAATCATCCCCAGGGCACATTGGGGGTGACCTGCTGATAGTGCAAGATCTACCTTTCTGCCAGACACACTGGTAGTCACACCCTCACTGAGCTGATGGAAGCCTGCACACGTGGGCCAGTCCACCTGTGTATGTGAGCCTGAGAACAAGGAAAAATTGTATCCTTGAGTCCCTGGATTGAACAAGAAAAAATGGTATTCTTGTGTCCCTGGATTGAAATTTACAGCACCTGAGAGAAAAGACAGCCAGGATCCTTATCGTTTTGCTGTAAAACTGCCATGAGCCATGTTTAAAGCCTGTTCAACCCCATCATACCAACAGGACCCTCTGGAGCTGTGTTTGGCACTCGACTGACCTTCGAGCCGCAGCACTGCACCCACAAGCCAGCTTACCACAACAACGCACCAGCAGAGCATGTCATTTCCTTTGCTCACACTTGAAGCTAGTCGTTACTATGTTCAAACCACATTTTGAATTGACAGCATCTCCATTGCCGATCTTCATCGACAGTTGGACTGACCCTGGTGGCCTCATTGAACCATGACTTTTAAACACCAGATCGAATCACCAAACTCAAACTGCATCTTCACCATCAAACAGAATGTCAAACTGACCCTGGTGGCACCCTACAATCCACATTTCATTTAATTCCATTTCACACCACTTTTCAAACCACCAGAATCTTCTTTGTCAATCTTTATCGAGAGTTGACCCAATCCTAGAGGCTCATCGAACCGTGATGCTCAAAAACCCCATCAGACCTCCCACCATGAATTGCGGATCTTCCCTGTTGAACCGACTATCGAAGCAACACTTGTGGCCCTCACAATCCGCATTTCTTTGAACCACAGCAAACTTCAGCTCAACCCCAGCTCATGAGCTGCTCCCTGTATCAGACAATTCAACTGCTGCATTCAGGCCTGATTCAAACTCCACAGACAGTACAGCAATGGCTGGTTCAACAATGCTGAACCGTCAAGAACAGCAAAAGGTATCAATAACTGAAAACTGCTCCCTTGTTCCATCTTTGGTGCCTAGAAACTGGCGAAGGCACCTTTAATCCATGTTTCATACAAAAACATATCCCATTTAAGAATATTGTGTTTTTGACTTGCCTTTCACACTTGTGTCACTGCCCAGTGTGTTGCACCTTTCTATTTCTGCATATTCTGTGTTCTGTCTTATAATATAGTGTGCTTCTATGTAGTTAATTTTACAGATGGTGTGTTTAATTAAAGTATTTATGTTTTATAGAACCTTGATTGAACAATTACTCAATCGTTGACTTTTATACTTTACTGTTTGGGTCACTACTGGATCAAATTCATGCCCCTCTTGAAAGTTTAGTTTTCCCTTGGTCCATTTTAGCACAAAAGGCAAAGGATGACTATCTCTTAACAGGCACAGTTAATATTTCTTAACTGTGCCTGTTTCACCTATATGATTGTAATCCCTATGGTTATGTAGAAGTGTGAGAGTTGGGTAGGCAGGTATAGACACTACTCATCCTTGTACTCCTGTACAACATCACATTGGTGGCAGTGGTTGGGATTTGAGACAGACTCTTTGCAAAGCCTGCAAAGACTCTTTGAGAAGTTACGTTTCTGGAATGGCATTAAGGTTAGGAAGACTGAACTTCTGGGAAACCTTGAAGAATTACTAGGAATTGGGGGAATGGCATTTTAATTGAAGACTCACAAAACAACTATTGAGGAGGAAAGTATGTCAAGCAGTAGTACCCAAGGACACCATAGGTGTTGCATCCACAAGGATGTACACCATCCCGCTGAGGTGGCAAATCAACCATTTCAGGCATTTACACATCAGTCTTTGAAGTCCCAGTATATATGGGCCACAGGTAAAATAATTGACACAACTGAGGCCATATTTAATTCAAACATGTGTGAGAACACACTTCAAAATTGTGAGATGGAGTCACATCCGTGTTTAGGGGACATGAGTGACACAATGCCAGAGAAGGCGGCAGGGAGGTACTCGAACACTCAAGTCCATAAAAAGTCTCAGGCTCCTATAACTCAAATCAGAGGCAAACAATCTTGGTAAATACAAGGAGGGAAATGACATAGGTTCCAAACATTATTTCCAGACAGGCCCCTAAAAATCCAAAGGGGGATCCCAGGCCCAATTGAAATCAGAGTGTGAGAAACTCCAGCACTGAGGCCCTCACACTGTTAGCAACCTGCGGTTCTTTTTGGTGCAGAGATTTGGCACATAGGAAGGGAGATCCAGCCTGCAAAGGGATACCCAAGTAGGTCATTGTAACTATTGGTCTCCTGAAAGAGAAGCCCACAGTCATGGTGGGCATCTTAATAGATGACGTCCCACTGGGTCAGGGAGTAGACAAAAGGTTCTTTAATTCTGAGTGGGAACGGTTCTGGGTCCTTTGCTGGGGCTCCAGTTCTCACCAAGACTCATATATTTCTGAACCCTGTTTTAGGAAATGGGCAAACTTCCCTCACTTTACGTGGCACTGCTGCTAGTGTAACAGTTGTCATGCAACTGATGAAGGAAGAGCAGTACACTGTAAGGGCAAACCCACCAGTAACAGTGTTTTTTATGGTCTGATTTACTCTCTGTTGGTAATGGTAGAGCTTCGTAGGAGGGGTAAAATTCCCCTGCACTGTATTGCAGTCTAGGACTCCATTCCAGTAGGGTGTCCATTTGGTAATGATCTCCCTGACCCAGACATAGTCACAGCAGTTACTAGAGCAACAGCTCTGAGAGCAGCAAAGTGCGGTAGACACAAGAGGCTGGTATCACTGTGGCTCACCATCCACGCCTGAAGTCCCTTGAACCACCTACTGTTTTGTGAGAGAGTTCTCAGTAGCCACTGAGGTAACTATTAAGTTAGTACCAGGTTCCGTGATACCAAGGATTGCGTGAGTTGTCTTTTGCTGGAATCCCAAGTCATGCAGGTACATAGAGACCGTCCCACTCTGGTGTGTCCGTTGTGTCAGACAGAGGAGCTACTGCAGGTTCTGAACCACTCCAAAATGTGGAATGGGCTAAGAGTGAAATACCTGTCATATTCCAAACCCCGACCCAGCGCCAGGAGGATAAGACCTCTGAAACAGGGCACAGCTAGGAGCTGGTTGTTTGCCCAGGCTTCAGGATTTTCATACCGGACTTGGCTCCTGACATATTGGCTGGTTACTTAGATGTGACTGGGACAACTGACATCTTGTCAGACTATATTTACAATCCCTGTGTGGATTTAAAGATGAAGACTGCACACTTTGACCATTCTTGTTTATGCACTGACGAGACAGGAGAGGTGCACAAGACCCCAATACATTCACTTCATGAGGTTGGGTAGACTTGTGAGGGAAAATGTAACTTCTATCAGGTGTCTTCCCCCAAAATCTCATAGCTGACAGGGCAACCCATGTCATAGTTGTGGCCGTGCAGACACCACAGAAAGATCAACAGGCCTTTAACTGCCAAACACATTTTGAGCACTGAAAAACTGATTTGAGAAGAGTGTAATTTCTAGTAATCCTGACTATGGGTGGGAAAATGAAAGCCAGACAGGCACATGTACAACTGGAAATAGAGTACACGCAGTAACTGACAAGCCCATTGCCTTCATTCACGATGGAATCAAAGATACAGTGGCCATAGTTGATAAACATTCAGACCTTGGGCAATGGGCCATATCTCTACAGAGATTTTAAATTGACATGATGCCTAAGTTTGGATCTGATAGTGCAGGTGGAAACCAGCTATTTTCTCACCTTAAGGATGAGCCTGAATCTTAGAAGGGTGGTTCTCAACCTTTTTGGCTGGGGGGCTTTTGAGGAATTGTCATCTGTCAAGGGTGTAGAAGCCCTGGATTTCTTTTTTTATTATATAATAACATTATGCAGGTACGTCCACCTCAAAAAGAGCGATCTGCTAACCAGGTCTGGCTTTCATAAACTCCATACCTAAAGTATAGTGTACACCTGTACCTTGCTGAATCAGTATCCTTATTAGTAGTGCATGCTCTCCAGTGAAGCAGAGCAAGTCCAGAGGGTCCGAGGGGGTGCCAATTTGACAGTTGGAGTGACAGCCAAGTCACGTCAGCACAGAGGCTCTATTTAAAGTCTGCACCTCTGCTTTAAAACCGCATAGTCATGAGGAATTATTATTCTGGTGGCAGTTTGAACTTTAACTTTAAAGTCATACCTGAGTTTAGGTTACTGTGGATAGTAATTTGTATAAGTATAAAAAGCCACATTAAATTGATATCATAAATGTGTCAGCACAAGGATTGTGTGTATTCTGGTCAGACAGCCTGACCCTGTCTCTCTGTAGGGGAAGAGACTGAATGGCTGGACCTCTCCTTTGATCCGAGGACTAGATTCACACCAGAGTGCTGTATTCCAAATGGCCTTTGGTGCTACTGACGAGTTAGTGTAGACTGGGGTACTCAGAGTAGTAGGCGGAAGTCTATCAACTTGTTTCTCTTTATATCTATCCTTCCTTCCTGTCCACTCCACTTTCTTTATCACAAAGCACTTTTGGTGTGATGTCAGAAAGCAAAGACCACTTGTCTCACGAAAGGGTTTGAATCCCTTAAGGCAGGTTTGCTTTTTTTCAATCACCTGTGGGCTTTTGCCTATATAAGAGGGTGTCTCCCACTCCTTCATTCACTCTTGAACAAACACCTGTGGAAGAATTCAATGGACATCTTTTGGGAGAGTTGACTTTCCAAAGTCATCTACTAGTAGTGAAGAACAAGGTCTGCTCCCGAACCGTCTCTCGGACAAATTAGGGGTAACCTGGTCTTAGAGCAAGACCTGTCACTATGCCAGACATATGGGTACTCAGGACCTCACTGAGTTGAAGCAACCCTGCAGCTGTGTGCCAGCCTCCGCTGTGCTTGGGAGCATGAGAACAAGGATTAATCTTAGAATCGAATCCCTGGATTGGCATTCACAGCGCCTGAGAGTCAAGACAGTCAGGATCCCTGTGTTTTTGACATTGAACTGCTGGGAATTGTGATTCAGACCTACTTGAACCAACTTGAACCTAACACAAATAGATGCTAGCTAGGCTACCTTGTGATAAACATTCAAGCCTAATGAGTTTGTAGATAAATGGGTCAAATAATAGGTATTACTGATAAACCTATATTTGACCATCCTCAGTCTATTTACATCAACCATACAAACATGGCGCCCATATTCTTGGCGCTCTACTTGCTAAACACTGAAGATGGACATTAGCGGTTCCAGCCATAGCGTTTCAAAGAAAACTAACATGGTTATTTACAACACCAGAGATTGATACTAATATGGTACGACTTTTGAGATGGACCCAGGCATCTAGAGAGCGACACTTGTGGCTACAGCGGAGCAACGTGAACACTTTTTTTGACTTTATTAATGGGACAATACAGGTAAACCCGACAATTTTGTACCCTAAACTGCCAATGTAGACCAGATTGCTTTAGACATCTGGCATAACAGTCCTGATAGATTGAAATGAATATTCATTCTTCTTCACTACAAACCTTTTACAAATCCTTGGAAGTGCGATTATAATAACACTAGTTTCCGTATACAAGTCCAAAGGCTAGGCATCAATAATGAAAGGGTGAGTGTGATTTAAAATGTATGATTCACATATGCATACAAACGGGACTATGTATAACAATAAACCCTAATTAGTTCTCTTTCCCCTACAGTATCAAAGGGAGTATTATTCCTATACTATCTAAAAGGGACAGAGATACTACAAGGTGGCCATTACCCAGATTGGTATCACTAATTAACTAAAGCAATAGATAATTCAGTGAGGATTGTTGAAGATTTAAGTAGCACATATGTTGAATTGGCGAATTTCAAAGCGTAATTATTATGCTTCTTGCAGATTGCATGGTAATAGAAGACTATTAAGGAGTCTATTCTTCAATAATACTATATATTGACCACTCCCACAGACCATCTCAGGTAAATACATCTTATAGATAGGTTTTAATTCTTAACAAGAACGTAAACAGAATATTAGCAATTATAGCTTACACTGTTTCAAAAACTCTATCGACAAACTCTATCAAGCATTCACTATAGACGGCAATAACATCACCGTCTCTAACAGCGTCAAAACCCTAGGAATCTACCTCGACTCCTCCCTCACACTGACAAGACAGATCAACTCCATCTCATCAGCCACTGCTTACACTTGTAAACTTATCAATGCCAGCAGACCTTACCTCTCACCATCCAACTGCATCACCTTAGCCAGAGCGCTAGTCCTTTCCAAAGTTGACTACTGCAATGCGCTATACTTGGGAACCAGTCAGAAAAACATCAACAAACTACAAGTCATACAAAACAACGCCTTGCGAGCAGCCCTGAACATACCCAAACAAGAACACATCTCGGACGCCAGACGCACCTGCCATTGGCTATCCATACCACAAAGAATTGAATATAAAACCATCTCACTCACACACAAATGCCTAGCTAACCAAGCACCCAGATACCTATCCGACAACCTCAAGCACCACACCCCAGCGCGCCCTACCAGATCAGCTCAAACACACTGCTTAAATATCCCAAGATTTAAGCTCCAAAAAAGCAGGTGGCTCCAGCTTCCCCGTGCTTACCTCCAAACTTTGGAATTCACTTCCAATCGAGCTGAGATCAGAACCGTCCTTTCACAGATTTAGACACAACACCAAAACTTGGCTTCTATCCAAAGAAACTGCCTAGCCCTACCGCACTAGCATGCACCAAGACTGTAAATTTGTAAATATGTAATCGATTTGTACATTTCTGCTGCATTATTCTTGTTGTATTCATTATTCTTGTTGTATTCATCGCAAGCGCCTGGATGCCCTAGGGCCAGGCGGCGCTATACAAATAATAAACTAAACTAAACTGTTTGTTTTTTACCTGACAGCTCAAGATGTATTAAGAAAAGTCTATGAAACTACAGTGATATCTACAACTAATATGGAAAGCTAAGAGTGACAGATAAGTGGCAATCTCCTGATGAATGTTCACTACTAACAGACGAGGAACAGAAACATGTTGAAGGTACAACCCTCTGCATATATACACAGGTGTTAGATCATCCAGAGGGCATAACATCACCCTGAAGTCGAGTTCGCAAACTAATAGAAATGACAGAAACTGTTTGAATAGCAGATAACCATTTAGGTCTTCCGCATAGTCACTATCACCAGTGGCATTGTTGATTCTTATAGATTGTGAATCTTAGTAATGTATTTTTATAATTGTTGTTTTTAATCTTAGTACATTAATTTTATATGTATTGATTAACAGCATTGAAGTAATTTACTGTCATTCGTTTTTCTCTATCTACACTTTACTGTTTTAAGTTCTTTCCCGGATATAGATAGACAGCACTTTGTTATCTTTTTAGAAGTGCAACCTAGGATTCCTTCCCTAATATTTATACTATTCCATATAAAGCATGACATCACTGACAGCATTCTGGAAGGCTTTAAAAACCCACCTCTTTTTGTAAGGGAATGGCAGCTTGGAACACATTTCTTGTGGTTCTAATAAGAACAAATTACAAATTACTCATGTGCTTTTGGAAGACTTTTTTAAAATTATTATTATTATTATTTTTACATTGTTGATTGGTATTGTCATCCTTACTGCAATATTGTGCGCTTACATGCAGTTTGTGGGATGTTTTTACCCATGCATCCAAGCCCTACCACAGAACTGTGCATTACTGGCATTGAAAACATCATGATGGCTAGAACTCCACAGAAAATGCACAGGGAAAACATGAAAAATAGGTTGCCATCTATTTTTGCCTCTGTTAATGTTAATACAAGAGACCATTGCCAGGCCCTATCCTTTGGCTACACACAGGGCAAAAACCAGTGCAAAGAAATATGGTGCTGTTCAAAATCTGAAATGTATTAATTCAAGACAGCTCCCCAGTACCGGCGCTCGACACTAACCAGCGCTAGCGGTCTAAACTCTGACAGGAGGCCTGTCTTTCAGGAGCTGACAAGGAACCTGAGTTAGCTGGAAACTTCAAAGCTTTGCTGGTTAATGAGAATTCTCAACACCTACTGTTCCCAGGCTCCACATCAGAAGGCAGTCTGATCTAATTGAAAGTTCAAGAGGCCTCTGTCCACGGGAAGCATTCACACCTGCCCTTACCAGCAACAGCACAAGGAGATCACAGGTTTCTGTTAACCATATGCAGAGTGGCACCCTGCTATGCTGACCTCAGTCAACACAATAGGCTCTTCAGATGAATAGGATATGCTGATTTGAGGTGTAATTGTCAACAGTTGCTCTGGGGAAGGAAGACATTTGATCTCTGAGTCAAGGCAAGCTCCTGGGGGCGGACCCAGACTCAGATGTTAATTCCATTAAGGGCAAATGTATGTTTTATTTAATTGCTTATAAAATATTGTATGAAGCTTACAAAAATGTACAATTTGGAGATTCTTAATATAAAGAAGGTACCTACAATTTGAGACTAAACTCAACTCTGTACAATGTTCTGAGACCGAACCCCGGGATTTATGAATATTGTGGGTACGGTGTTTATGCTAGAGACATGATAACTTATAGTAATATGCTCAGGGAGAGGATGCAGGTCTGTGTAAGTTTTGAGGAAAAACCAATATGGCAAAAGTCACTAAAAAGCGCAAAATGTTGTCGTTTCTAAAACCAAGCTCGTAGAAACATGTGCCTTGAACCAAACTGTACCTTAAGCAATCTGTGATGTGTACATGTAATTGTCATGATGCCTACCTCCAAGGAGGCAGGTCCGACCCAGCAACCACAGAGGCAGGCATCATTTCGCCCAGGGAAGTGCCAGCGGGCCCAAGATGGGGCCCTGTGGACACAGTCCTGGCGCCTTAGGCGCCAGGCTCATGTTGGACCCCTGTCCTGGCGCCTTAGGCGCCAGGCTCATAAAGCTAGACATGTGTTCAGGTGTTTTAAGGTGCACTTACCTGATGCAGACCATGCTGCTACATCCAGGCCCTCTTGAGGCCTGAATGGAACTACTTTACCTGTGGACCTACTTTCCCCTGGGTGTGGTCGGGGAAGGATACATACCTGATCGGTGGAAGGATACATACCTGGAACTTCTTCCAAAGCTATTTGAACCACGCCCGATCAGCAACTCACGCTTCGCGTTGTTCTGCTCCTCGCAGCTGGACGCTCACCGTGTCAGCTCCTGCATCTGGACTTCAGCCACGCCTATCAGCATCCTGGGTCACCTGCTAAGAGAGAATTGGAAGAGAAAGAAGACCTTACCTGCCAAAGCTGCATCACGGAGACTTCACACCGACGATCCTGAAAGGGAAGACATCATTTTAAAAGCATTTCGCTTCGATCGCTGCAGCGCTGCATTTCACTCACCTTTCCTGGGCACCTCCATCTTCGGCAGCGATCATCCGGATCCGCAGCCACTTCCCAGAGCCTAGAGAGAAAAAGACAAGAACACAAGGTGAGAGAAGGAAGGGAATAGGAAAAGCTCAGTTTCCTTCTAAGACTTACCTGTTGGGTCATTCCCATTTCATTTTGGGTCCTGCCGCTTCCTGGCATTCCGGACCCCGGCCCCTATGGGGAAAAAAGACAAAGACATCGAATGAGCGAATGCAAAGACATTACCCGAACGCTCATCCAGAACTTACCTGTCATTTACTGGAACTGCACGTTTCACTTCGGGTCGGCGCCATATCTCCGGCATTCCGAACCCCGGCCCCTAAGGGGAAAAAGACATAAGCGTTAGCGCTTGCTGCAATAAGACAATGAACATTATTATTAAGCTTGAACTTTTGAACTTGCTACAGAACTCTTACAGCGCCTTACCTGAATAGTCAAGCTTATTTGAACTCCCATCAAACCTCAATCCAGTGAAGTAACTGGGTTTCAACGTGCCCCTGCATCACAAGCAGGATGGAGAACTCATCCTTCCAGACCCTAAAGTGAGACTTCACGGGGAATCGAGGAAGGGTATCGTGGAGGGTAGGAAGGGAGTGGGAGGCTTGAGCATTATTCCGTCAGTAGGTAATAGTCCCTTTTCACGCACAGGGGAATATTCCTGCGAGCCAGTGAGCCCATCTTCAGAGTCCTGCGCTTCACCATAGAAGAAGCATCAGCACTCGAAGCCAGAACTACGCCTCCGTGGGAATCAGGTGAGCGTGACAGAACGTGAAGACTACCCACAATTTCCCACCCGGGCGCTATGGAGACTTCCGAGTCAGATCAGCTGGCCCAGCTTTTGGGGGAATTATGGGCAGAAGTGCACTCAGCCCGCCAGGAGACTAACGCTCTCAAAAGAGAACTGATCCTATCCAAGGAAAGAACAGATGACCTGGCCAAAAGGTTATTGCAGGCCCAGGCAGGGCACACTCCTTTACCTAATTCCGGAGATACTTCCACATCAATGGGTTTGAATAACCCGGTACAAATCAATCTACCTGGACACATGCCTTTGGTCCCGCCTGAACGTTTTGCAGGGGATCCCAAGAAATATGCCGTCTTTATGAACCAATGTCGTTTACTCTTTCTATGCAGACCCGGGGCCTTCCCTAACGACCAGACCAAGGTAGCCTTTATACTATCTTACCTCAGTGGCAGTGCTGCCGATTGGTCTATTCCATTGGTAAATCAGGATGATCCCATTCTCCAGAATTTTCAGGGTTTCCAGGCCAGGATGGAAAGATTGTTTGCTCGACACTCTCAAGGACAGGCCCTTGATAACGAACTGCTATCCTTACGACAAGGTAATCAGGATCTTCTGTCCTACGTTGCCACCTTTAATAGACTGGTTGTGGAAACTGGATGGCCAGAAAACAAAAGGATCACATTGTTTCATCGAGACCTGCGCGGAGAGCTTAAGGATGTTCTAGCTCAGATAGTAGATCCACCCCAGGTCTGTGCAGACTACATAGACTTGGTGGTTCAACTTGATCACAGACTTCAAAATAGAAAAGCAGATCGGTTCAAGTACGAAACCCGAGTACCGATCAAAACCCACGCTAACTCCAAGAGTACCGATGTATCCGAACCTATGCAAATCGGCGGTGTTAAAGGACCATTAACACAGAAGGAATGAGAGAGAAGGCGGCAAATGCAACTTTGCCTGTATTGCGGGACTTCCGGTCACTTTCTTCGAAATTGTCCGGTTAAACCACCTAAGAAGGTGGTTGGAGCCACTGATAACGATTTATTGACACCTGATTCGGGAAACGACCTAGCCCGACAAGCGTAGGGGTCCGCTTGCAGAGCTTGAAAACAAACTCTTTGACCTCGCATTTTGTCATGCCAATGGTGCTCGTGGACCCAAAACAGCCTCAGCTGTTGCATGCTATAAAAGCATACATCGACAGTGGAGCTATTGGAAATTACATAGACCATGAATTGGCTTCCAGGATTAAGCTCCCTCTCCGCCCGAAAGTAACCCAAGATGTCATTACTACAGTAGATGGAACCGAAATAGCCTCAGGGCCTGTAACGCATTCCACTGTTGAAATGACACTGGTGGGTCAGGATGGACATCGGGAAGCAATCGTGTTTGATGTGATCAAGGCCCCACAATTTCAAGTAATTCTTGGAATTCCTTGGTTAGAAACACATAATCCCAGAATTGACTGGCGAGCAAAGAAGATAAGTTTTCCTGATTGTGAACCAACTTGTTACCCAAGAAATTCAGTTATGGGTCTAGCCTCAGCAACATCCACCCCTGTACAGCTACCGTCAGAATACCAAGAATTCCAAGACGTTTTTCAGAAGGAACAGGCTAACACGTTACCTCCCCATCGGTCTTATGATTGCCAAATCGATCTGGTACCCAATGCTCAACTACCTTGTAGTAGGATTTATGCTCTTACGGAACCTGAGAACCTACATTTGCGTCAGTATTTAGATCAGTACCTAGCCAATGGTTTTATTCGCCCGTCCAAGTCTCCTGTCTCCTCAGCTCTGTTCTTCGTGTCAAAAAAAGAGGGCGACCTTAGAACATGTATAGACTATCGCGCCCTTAATCAAATAACGATTAAGAATCGTTATCCTCTGCCCCTGATCCCTGAGCTTATCGACCAGGTGAAAGACGCTTGTGTGTACACCAAGTTAGATCTCCGAGGAGCTTATCACCTGGTGCGTATAAAAGAAGGTGACGAATGGAAGACTGCATTCCGCACCAAATTTGGGCTCTTCGAATATCAGGTGATGCCCTTCGGTTTGTGCAATGCACCTGCCGCCTTTCAGTACTTTATGAATGAAGTTCTTTGGGAACTTATCGACATCTGTGTCATTGTTTATATTGATGACATCCTGGTGTACTCCTCTTCAGAATCCGATCACAGAAAACATGTTAGGGCAGTTCTTGAGAAATTGCGCCAGCACAGACTATTTGCAAGGCTCGAAAAATGCGTTTTTCATACCACAGAAGTGGAGTTTCTCGGATTCATCCTGACACCTCAGGGAGTCCGAATGAACTCGCGAAAGGTGGACGCCATCCTCAAATGGCCATCTCCTAACTCTGTGAAGGGAGTTCAGAGCATGCTCGGCTTCGCCAATTTCTATCGTAGGTTCATCCCAGAATTTTCCCGAACAGTCCAACCCATCACAGCTCTCCTAAAGAAAAACAAACGCTTTGAATGGACTCTTGAGGCCGAACAAGCCTTTCAGGACCTGAAAACCAAATTCAACTCTGCACCTATATTGAAGCACCCGCACCCAGATCTCCCTTACATTGTGGAGACCGACGCATCCAGTTCGGCCATGGGAGCTGTCCTGTCGCAAAGAGACCCAGAAACTAACCAACTACACCCTGTGGCCTTTTGGTCCAGGAAATGTTCTCCTCCTGAAATCAACTACGCAATTACCGACAAAGAATTACTGGCTATTAAATCTGCTTTCAAGGCTTGGCGTCACTACCTTCTCGGAGCAAGACACACCATCACCGTAATTACGGACCACAGAAATGTACAGTATTTAAAGACGGCCCAGGCTCAATCTTCACGACAACTCCGATGGGCTCTATTCTTTGCGGAATTTGATTTTGTAATTACCTATCACCCTGGCTGCAAGAATGGTAAAGCGGACGCCTTATCCCGGATTGGCATGGAAGAACCCAATTCGAGTTTAGAACCTGTGCCAATCATACCAGAACAAAGAATCTTAGGGCTAACTTCATTGCAAACTATTGAGGACATCCAAACGCAAGTAAAACAACTTCTAGACTCTTCAGCCTTACTGGAATGGAGTCCAAAGGGTCCTCATTACACCGTTAAGGATGACTTACCCTACTTCCAGGAGCGGTTGTTTCTGCCTAGTAAAGAATTGCAAGAACATGTTATTGCCCATCATCATGAATCATTAATGGAAGGACACCCTGGTATCGCTAAAACGGAGGAAAAAATCAAACGCCACTTCTGGTGGCCTTCTTGGAGAAAAGACATAAAGTCTTTTGCATTGTCTTGCGGAATTTGCGCCCAAAACAAGGGTCAAAAGAAAAGGCCAGCCGGCCTACTTCAACCCTTGGATATTCCACCGGCACCATGGCACACCTTGTCAATGGACTTTATAACTGACCTGCCTCCTTGTGCTGGTTACAACACTATCTTTGTAATTGTGGATCTATTCTCCAAAATGGCCCACTTTATCCCTTTAAAAGGTTTGCCTTCAGCTTCCACCTTGGCCAAGGAATTTCTGGAGAATATAGTTTGCATATATGGTTTCTCTTCCATATTAGTCTCGGATCGTGGAAGTCAATTTATCTCCCATTTTTGGAAGAAGTATTGCCAACTAGCACAAATAGATGTGCGGCTATCCACCAGCCACCACCCCCAGACCGACGGACAAACCGAGAGAACCAATCAGACTCTCGAGCAATATCTTCGGTGCATGTTACACCAATCCGAGTTAAATTGGAAAGACATCCTTTGGATCGCAGAATATGCATACAACAATTCAGTGCATTCTGGAACTGGACAAACTCCTTTTTATACTTTGTATGGTCACCATCCTCGGACCTCTGATCTAGATCCACCTCTGACCCTGCAAATGCCCGCAGTAAATCATCTGCATTCCACAATAACCCAAGCCTTCAAAGAAGCTGCAACTCATTTACAGCAAGCCAAGAAAAAGTATAAAGAAAACGCTGATTTGCACCGAAGTAAAACTCCTCCTTACCAAGTAGGAGATCAGGTATGGCTAGCAACGAAACATTTACCCCTCAAGAGCCCGCGAACCTTCAATCCCAGATTCATAGGACCTTATCCCATCAAGGCTATAATCAATCCCGTGGCCTTTAAACTGGATTTACCGTCTAACATGCGTATTCATCCAGTTTTTCATGCATCACTTTTGAAGCCAGTACAACCAGGGACCCGACTGTCCAAGCCTCCAGACCCAGTTCAAATTGAAGGGGAATTAGAATTCGAAGTTAAAGACATTTTAGACTCCAAGGTGTTAAAGTCCAAACTCTTCTATCTTGTTGACTGGAAGGGATATGGACCTCAGGAGAGATCGTGGGAGCCTAGTAACCATGTTCACGCACCTCGATTAATACAAAGGTTCCACCGGAGATTTCCGAACAAGCCAAAACCCCCGGAGGGAACAACCTTGGGAGGGGCCTTGAGGGGGGGTACTGTCATGATGCCTACCTCCAAGGAGCCAGGTCCGACCCAGCAACCCCAGAGGCAGGCATCATTTCCCCCAGAGAAGTGCCAGCGGGCCCAAGCTGGGGCCCTTTGGACACAGTCCTGGCGCCTTAGGCGCCAGGCTCATGTTGGACCCCTGTCCTGGCGCCTTAGGCGCCAGGCTCATAAAGCTAGACATGTGTTCAGGTGTTTTAAGGTGCACTTACCTGATGCAGACCATGCTGCTACATCCAGGCCCTCTTGAGGCCTGAATGGAACTACTTTACCTGTGGACCTACTTTCCCCTGGGTGTGGTCGGGGAAGGATACATACCTGATCGGTGGAAGGTTACATGCCTGGAACTTCTTCCACAGCTATTTAAACCACGCCCGATCAGCAACTCACGCTTCGCGTTGTTCTGCTCCTCGCAGCTGGACGCTCACCGTGTCAACTCCTGCATCTGGACTTCAGCCACGCCTGTCAGCATCCTGGGTCACCTGCTAAGAGAGAATTGGAGAGAAAGAATACCTTACCTGCTAAAGCTGCATTACAGAGACTTCACACCGACGATCCTGAAAGGGAAGACATCATTTTAAAAGCATTTCGCTTCGATCGCTGCAGCGCTGCATTTCACTCACCTTTCCTGGGCACCTCCATCTTCAGCAGCGATCATCCGGATCCGCAGCCACTTCCCAGAGCCTAGAGAGAAAAAGACAAGAACACAAGGTGAGAGAAGGAAGGGAATAGGAAAAGTTCAGTTTCCTTCTAAGACTTAGCTGTTGGGTCATTCCCATTTCATTTCAGGTCCTGCCGCTTCCTGGCATTCCGGACCCCGCCCCTATGGGGAAAAAAGACAAAGACATCGAATGAGCGAATGCAAAGACATTACCCGAACGCTCATCCAGAACTTACCTGTCATTTACTGGAACTGCACGTTTCACTTCGGGTCGGCGCCATATCTCCGGCATTCCGAACCCCGGCCCCTAAGGGGAAAAAGACATAAGCGTTAGCGCTTGCTGCAATAAGACAATGAACATTATTATTAAGCTTGAACTTTTGAACTTGCTACAGAACTCTTACAGCGCCTTACCTGAATAGTCAAGCTTATTTGAACTCCCATCAAACCTCAATCCAGTGAAGTAACTGGGTTTCAACGCGCCCCTGCATCAGAAGCAGGATGGAGAACTCATCCTTCCAGACCCTAAGGTGAGACTTCACGGGGAATCGAGGAAGGGTATCGTGGAGGGTAGGAAGGGAGTGGGAGGCTTGAGCATTATTCCGTCAGTAGGTAATACTCCCTTTTCACGCACAGGGGAATATTCCTGCGAGCCAGTGAGCCCATCTTCAGAGTCCTGCGCTTCACCATAGAAGAAGCATCAGCACTCGAAGCCAGACCTGCGCCTCCGTGGGAATCAGGTGAGCGTGACAGTAATTTCAACAACGTGTGTATCTGGGAAACCTGTTAGTTATGAAAAATTAATTTCTAAGTAAAAGCAAAGGGGCGTTTCTTCAATAGATTGTAAAATGTAGCAACACTCTGACTCACAACTCTGTTCTCCAGTGAGAGCACAGAAAATCCTTTAGCCTATCAGTATCCTCAGAGGGTTGGGCATAGAAAGTCAGCCTTCCCACCCACTTTCAAAAGACATAAAAAGATCCACTGAAACCTTGGTAGGGACTGCTCTTTCCAGTTTCTTGCGAAGCACTTTGCTGGACGACTTCAAATCCAGACAATATTCAGAGACCAGAACTTAGAAAACCATACTCCAGATTCCAGAACTTTTAGCAGAAAGGCCTAGTCCACAAGCTGAATCCTTACCAGAGGCCTCAGAATCCAGCAACCTAACCAAACTAGTCAACAGGCGGACAAGCTGTTTGATTCTGGTTAGAACCCTGTGCCAGAACCCAGAAAGCAGAGCTGTATCCAGACCGCCGTGCAGCGCCGATAGAAGACCAGACCCAGACCAGACCACTGTGCAGTGCAACAAACTTTTGCCAGAACCAGAGGTCCAGACCAGCAGAGCAGACAGAACCGCAGTCCAAACCTGACCAGATCTTGACGGCCTAGTTCAAATTTATAGTGTGAGTATCCAGCCAGAACTGTGCAGAACCCATCTCTTAGTTTAAAATAATTTCATTCAAACCATTTAAACCTATTTAGAACTGCAGAGAAATCGTGTGTCCATTCTGTGATTTCAAACCTGGGAAAGTGTCATTTGCCATTTGAATCTTACTTTATTTCTGAAAATCTACCTGCACAAAATCGTCTGTATCTTTTGAACCGAGTGCACTAGGAGCGAGATTTAAATTTCATTTTAAAGCTAAGATACTCAGCTTTCCAACAATCCTAAAACCGACTCCTTATAGTTTTCCTGTAATCGCACTTTACGCACTCGGAAAAAGTGCAGCGAATTGCAATTTGAATCAAATTTCTCCACCTGTCAAAATCGCTGTCTTTTGCTTGCAACTGCTGAAATCCGTTTTCAACCTGATAATCCCTCATGAATCACTGATAGTGTTGACCTGAACTAATTCAAAGTAGCTGTCACCTACCCTGAATCTCCTATAGGGAATTAAAATTATTTTTGGCATATTTTCACTTCTTTGCAAATCACATTTAAAGTATTGTTGCCTGTGTTTTAAAATCATCCCTGTTGCTCTAAGCTTGCTAGGGGGAACTGAATTGGTATTGCATTTGATTGTATTCCTGAAAATTGTGTGCTATTCTTCCATCTCCTTATATTGCATAGGGGGGAGTGAATTGTCAAAAGAAAAAGTGATCATATTATCTATGGTGGAAACCATCTCAATTATTTCTGTGCTGCATTCTTTTCCATCATTGCATTTCCTTGAACCCATAAAAGCATTCTCAGCTACTTTATCCTCTCTATACCAACTCGTAAGTAATTAAAAAAGTGTGCTAGTGTAATATTAACAAATATTAATTTATTTATAAAAGTGTTATATATATTGTTTAATTTGTAAAATAAATCTTTTAATTTGCAAAACAAACCTACTTCTTGGCTCAGTGAGGTCAGGGGGATTCAAAGAGAGGGGCGTTATACAAGGGTTTATCATCCAGATCTATGAACTTGTCATAAAAATATATAAATAAGGGCTTCCCTTGGGCATCCCAGACTAGGCATTGACTCAGTTGGAGTGCTGAATAGCAGTCGCTTAATAAGTTTAGTCTGTTTGGAGCGCAATAGAAATCAAATCAAAAACCTCAAAATCCAAATGGAGTCAAACTCTTAACTGTGTGTGTTTTACCGTTTTGAATGAATCAATTAATGAATTGGACTATATTGCCATTAGAAATGTCCTTCTGCTTAGAGCCTGTTTCAAATAAAACAATAACGCCCTACTAGACTGAGATGAATTAACCAATAGATGGTGTGTCAAATCTAGAAGATATTGAGTGAAGCTCAATTAATGTTAAATTGGGCTGATTGTTCTAGCTATGATCGTGGAATAGGCAGAACAAAGAAGAATTAAGTCCAGATTGTCCTCTACCAGTGCTTGAAAGAGCAAGCATCATCTCCCATTAACATCACCTGACCATTTAGAGGAATTAGCTCTGAGCAGAAGACAATTAAATCTCCTCTAAAGATATCTGTTCCTCTCATTGAATGTTTTAACAAATATTTCCATTCCGCCAAAAGATCTACCCCATTGATTTGTGTGCGCCTGAATTAAAAAGGAATGACAGCCATCTATTAAAAGATCAGCAATAACCCACATCTCCTGTAAAATGATGATATTAAACTGAATCAGATACTCCATAATGTCTGGCCAGTCAAACATGTGCCTTGCCCCTGCTATGTTCCATGAGGTCAATGTTAACATCTCCTGGCCATGAAAAGTGTTAATTGAAATTTCTACCGAGGCAGTCTGTGCCGGTGCTGGATGATTAGATAGTAAGGTAATTGGGCCCAGTGTGGACACCACGTCAGTCGTATCTAGCTGATCCAAAGCAAGGGGCTGAGGAAATGAAAAGGGTGGGCTCGGTGTAGGAACGACATCAAAAATACCAGAACTAAATGGAGCAGCTGCTAGGAAATCTATTTCAGCGATGTTAGGCAAACAAAATGATTTCTAGTGAAATTGAGAAACCCTCCAAAAGAGACAGCGGTTGGGCCAAGAAATGGGGAATTTATCTGGGTAACTAAGGTCATCGAGACAGGCACAGATATGTTCCTTTTGTGAGCCAAGGTATCACCGGGTCCCTTAAGAGTTCTAATGGATAAAAAAAGATAATGGGAGAATTGTAACCTGGCTTTTCTGATAAGAGAAACTTAAGTTGGAATTTATGATATATTGCACAATACTGGTGTTGGCAAAGTTAACTAGCATGAGAGACTTGGTGGTAGGGCCCATCCAAGGAACTCTTCTTGCCATATAAATGAGTTGTTGATTGATGGTATGAGAAACCAAATTGGTATTTATCCAATGTGAGCCCTTGTTTATAAGTGCAGTAGAAGGTTCATGAATCCCTCAGAGAAAGGAGAAACTTCTACAATGACTCCAACCAAAGGGAGTGCCACCGGGCGAAGAAACAACAAGTGATTCTCACCATAATTAGAGTTCTGGATTTTCCTACTAGGTAATGCTTGAAACATTGCGCAATTGTTCACGGAATGAGGCTGATGTGTCTCTAAGTTTGTGTCCACCAAATGCTTCGTAGATGACATCCCCTCAGTCGTACTGGAACCTTGACACAATGAATTGGGGTGTTGCTCACTAACATATTATTGAGTGGTAGTCTCTAAATTTGCTGCTGTCTTAAGGATGATGTGTGACGTGGGCTGGCTTAGACAGAGAACATCTAGATCTTTATTTTAAGGGATCTAACCAGGTCCAAAATCACAAGGGTATTACAAATGTTCTATTTAAAATTCATTATAAAAATCTTTAATATGTTTCAGCTTGTCATTTAAATTCACCATAAAAGTCAGAACATTTTTGGACATGTTCCCCATAAGGGCTACTGCCACCTGATTTTTCCCACTAACGCATCTTGGAGAGTTGCTGCCTTCCGTTTGCCCATTGTGATTTCTTTACCTTATCAATTACGCGAGGATTAGAAATTTGGCACCAATTCTAAATCCAAGACTGTCTCGGTATTGCAGATAGAAAGAGTTGTCAGAACACCATCCCAGAGGACAGAAACAGGGCAATCACAGGCAGAGGGGGCTCAAAGGAAGTTTCCCACAGTCACCAACTATATTACACCAGAAGTCCGTATAGTTGTATCAGTTGAGAGCTAACTGTGTTACTTGCAAGTTCACATGCTAATGAGAAAGGAGAAGCAGCCCTTCAGTTTAAAAGAGACCCTGGCAGCTGTCAGGCCTCGTAGAAGAGGGCTGAAGTGTGGCCCGTCCACATCGTTATGTGGGAGGCCACCGTTGCGGGCTTTCCCAAGGGACGTGACGTTGGGGTTAGGGAGGGACATCCGGGGTGTGGGCAGTTGGGGATGTAAAAAGGAATAAAGAAATGTTTACGAGAATGCTCCGTCTCTTGTCCCCTCTTTGTGTGTGTGAACGTGTGAGTGACATGAGGGGCCCACTCTCTGGGATGTTCACAATGGCGATGAGGGTTTCGTAAACCCCGTTCCACACAAAGGGCTGCGGTCGAGCAGTACAGCGCGTCGGCACCCCTCACTGGCCACTGCGGCAGGGCCACACGTGCGAGGCAGGCACGCCCCCATCATACGCTGCCCCATCCACAGCCAGGATAACGAAGACGGCTACCAGAGCTCACGAGAGCCATCCTGAACAGCAATGCGGACCCGACAGAGGTGGTGCCACCATGAACTCTGAGGCACGGTAGCCTCCAGTCCCCTGCAGGAGCAGGGTTGAATTTGCGGGGGAGGAGCCACCACCCACAACATGGAGGGGAGGCCGCGAGGGACTCCCAAGGCGTAGAAACCATCAAGCCCCCACAGGGGCAGCACATTGTGCGCAGCAAGTACCCAAGCACAGGCAGAGTTGACAATTGCCATCAACAATTAAGGCAGCAGAACACCACAGAGCGCCAGCACAATCCATAATAGACAGTGCCCATCCACACAAGCACAGAGTCAACTCAAGGTGAATAAAGCCAAAGAGCACAGCAACTGAGCTCCATCATGACTGACCAAGTGTCATCCTCGGCACCTACATCATCCTCATCAGGCACAGATGGAACTGCAGGAGGCACTGGCCACCAGGCACCAGCGGCAGGAGGCACAGCGCAGGTAATGCACATGCCAAATCCTTTTGATGTGTGGGACACCACGAATCTCGGTCCTCGCTGGGCCACATGGTTAAGAGACTTCAAATTTTATGATGGGGCGGTGGGCCTCACAGACAATGCTAGACTAAAGTACACACTGTCAGTGGCCGCAGGGCCAGCTGTGAGAGACATAGCAGGGGAGCTGGTCAACTGGGACACTGCGACATACGAAGAAGTACACTGCAAACTGTCGGAATACTTTGCACCACATACCAATATTGACTACGAGTGCCACGTGTTCCACACCACCAGATAAGAAAAAGGCGAGTCACTCGACAAATTCATAATGCGCCTCCGCATCAAACAGATATACTGCGAATTCCATCGCTACTCAAACGAGGAAGCTTTAAGGTCGCAGGTAATAGCGGGCTGCCTGTCCCAACCTTTTAGAAAACAGTTACTGCAAAAACAGAGATCACTGGAGGAAATAATAGCCCTAGCCAGGATGGAAGCGGCCGTCGAGTGACAACTTGACAATCTGGGTAAAATAAACCTATATTGCCCCGCGACGCCTATGGATATGGTCAACAAATTAGTCTCCACCACAAACCCAGGCGGTGGACGCTCTGATGCCACATGCTACAGGTGCGGCTATGAGTATCTGCACACAGGGGAATGCCCTGCACTGGGTCAACAATGCACCGCCTGCGGAGGTTTGGACAACTTCAGGGCTGTATGCAAAAATGCACCCACTTCAGGGAGGTATGCAAAAATGCACCCCTCGCTGTTCCCAACAGGCCGAGGACACAGGAGTGCAGAAGGACCGCTTGCCACAGCCCGACAAGCAGCAGGGCTGAGTGGGAACCTACAACGGTATGAAGGGATGAAAGGGAGCGCAGGAGCACATATACCCAGGAAGTACGAAGACCATCAGAAGGAGGAAGACGCAGTCAGAGAGGGCGTTTTGTCAGATACATCGCAATGCGCTCACCCTCGAGCAGTGAAACCCCATTGTCATAGGAGGGCCAGAGAAAGAAAGGGTACGTGTGGGCCCTCAACAATGCAACGGCCACCCAACACAGCCCTGTCATCACGCTGCACGTCAATAACACACTGGTAGAGTTCCTGTTTGACACAGGTGCAACTGTAAACATCATCAGTGAATAAGCATATAACTCCTTATCCCATCAGCCGAAGATACGCATGGCCACGGTCGACATCTATCCATATGGCGCAACCAAACCACTGCCATGCAAAGGCACCGTCACTGCCTGGTGTGTTCACAAATCGCATATGGCAAAGATTCCCCTGCACATCCTACAGACAGAGGCCAACAGTGGATGCATCCTGAGCTTTACAACAGCTGTGGACAAGGGCATAGTACATATCTTGTACCAAATCATGGCACACAAATACTTTGCCAAACCAGAGGCAATCCAGGACACATTTCCAAAGCTCTTCAAAGGCCTCGGCAAACTAAAAAACAGGAAAGTCCACCTCCACATGAACCCGGAAGTGCCACCAGTGGCACAACATTACAGAGGGATACCGGTTAACATCCAGAGGCAGGTGGAGGAAGAGCTGGACAAGTTAATAAAACTGCAAGTAATCGAGCCAGACCATGGGCCAACACTGTGGGTGTCACCCATCGTCCCTGTTCCAAAAAAATCTCCTGACGGATCTATACACCTATACATGGACATGAGGAGAGCCAACGTGGCAATTGAGAGAGAGAGACACCAGGCTCCAAGGATCACCGACATGATCCACCTCCTCCACGGGGCCAAGGTGTTCTCAAAACTGGACTTAACAAAAGGATACCATCAGATCGAGATAAGCCCCGAATCAAGATACGTCACAACGTTCGTAACACACGTGGGCCTATTTCAGTATAAGAGACTCAGTTTCGACATCTCATCGGCCGCTGAGATCTTTCAGGTGAAGATTCACAGAGTCATTTGTCATATACCGAAATGTCTAAATTACTCGGATGACGTGCTGGTATTCGGTAAGAACAAGGAGGAGCATGACGTCGCACTGCACCGAGTGTGCGCCGCCCTAGAAACCGCGGGCCTCAAACTTAATAAAGACAAGTGCAAATTTGGGAAGGGCTCCTTAAAGTTCTTTGGTCACATCTTTTCAGACCGGGGCATGTGCCCAGACCCCGACAAGGTCACCGCGTTCAACGTGGCTCTGCCCACCACAAACACATCAGAGCTACGCTCCTTTCAGGGACTCGCGCGCTATTGTTCCTGATACCTGAAAGACTACGCTACAGTAAGCAACCCCCTGCGGCTACTCACATGCAAGGATCAACCATTTGAATGGTCTAGAGAATACCAGCAAGCGTTTGAGTCCATCCGCAATACCATTTCAAGGGCAGAACACATAGTGTATTTTGACACGCAACGGGACACAGGGGTCATCATCGATGCGAGCCCTGTGGGGCTCGGGGCCATCCTATCACAGAGGGATCCTGAGGACCCAGCCAAGGTATTCATAGTCGCATACACCAGCAGGAGCCTCAAACCCATGGAACAGGCCTACTCCCAGGCTGAAAAGGAGAGTCTGGCGGTGGTGTGGGCCTGCGAATACTTCCACCTATTCTTATATGGGAAGGAATTCACAGTCGTCACCAACCATCAAGCGTTGCTCACCATCTACGGCGACCCCAAAGCAAGAATGCCTCTGAGAATAGCAAGGTGGGGGTTGAGGCTACAAGATTACAAATTCAGCATCAAACATCGCCCGGCAAAGGAGGACAATCCGGCTGATTACTTATCTCGACACCCCACGGGCCCTGCATGTGCACAACCCTCCATAGCAGACATTCCCCAAAGAATGGTCGGAAGTGGTCAGCAAATCAGAACAAGACCCAGCACTATGGGTCGTCAGACACTGCATACAGACAGACAGACAAGCGCACATGAAGCAACAGGCGAAACAAGAAGAAGAGACAGTGCGAGATGACATTCGCTGCATTGACCAAGTCAAAGACAAGCTCTCAATCGTAGAAGACCAGATCATCTTGAAAGGTTGCAAGGTAGTCATACCCGAGTCCCTCTGAGAGAAAACAATACAGCTGGCACATGAAGGCCATCGAGGACTAGCAACAACCAAAAGACTACTAAAGCAAAAAGTATGGTTCCCAAGGCTCGACGCCCTGGTGGAGTCACTCGTAGGAGGATGCACAACCTGCGCACAAGTCGCCCCTCCGCCACACCCGAACCCTCTGCAAAATGTCCCCGCTGCCCGAGCGAGTATGGGACGAGCTGGCCGTAGATATGCTTGGACCCCTGCAAAATGGCGCATACGTCCTGGTATTGATGGATGAACACTTGCGCTTCCCAGAAGCACAGATAGTGGAGAGCACAGCCGCCACGAGCATCATCCCAGCCCTGGACCGCATGCTATCTGCATATGGAGTCCCCAGAGTGATAAGATCGGACAACGGCCCGCCGTTCGCCAGTGTAGACTTTCAAAACTTTGCCAGGTACATGGGCTTTCATCATAGGAAGATAACCCCCAGATGGCTCCAAGCAAATGGTACAGTAGAAAGGTTCATGGCCAATATCAAAATAACACTGCAGATAACCAACATACTGAACAAGCCGTTTGAACAGGCCTTATATCAGCTACTGTGAGAATACCGGCACACCCCACATAGCACCACAGGGGTCTGTCAAGCGGACCTGATGTTCTGGTGACCGATAAAACCAGGTTACCAGAGGACCCGACGCCTAAACCCCCAACGTCACTGGAACTCCAAGCCAAGGAGAATGACAAGGAGGAGAACGCGAAAATGAAGCAGACAGCCAACAAGCGTAGGAGGACACAGGAATCCAACGTGGAACCAGGGGATCAGGTGTTGATGCGCCAGCAAAAAGGGAGAAATGAAGACGCCACGTTTGCCCCGGAGCTGTTGAAAGAGAAGGGCAGTCATCAGTAAACCGAAATGTCTCACAATTCAAAAGAGTGCTGACGCCACTCAGACGAGGAAGCCTGGGCAAGACACCCACTGGATGAACCATACCTAGGAGATGGCAAAGCATCTGAAGATGAAGGAGCAGAGCGACGCACTCCAGAGCGAATGGGACCCCCAACCCCAGTCAGCCACCAAAGGCCTCAGAGAAGTCGCATGAAGCCCCAGAGACTCATAGAAGAGATGGGGTAACAGACACAAGCGGACTGATGCCTTAAAAAGGTGGGAGATTTCAGGCCTCGTAGAAGAGGGCTGAAGTGAGGCCCATCCACATCGTTATGTGGGAAGCTGCTGTTGCGAGCTTTCCCAAGGGGCGTGGCATTGGGGTTAGAGAGAGACACCCAGGGTGCGGGCAGTTGGGGATCTAAAAGGGAATAAAGAGACGTTTAAGAGAACGCTCCGTCTCTTGTCCCCTCTTTGTGTGTGTGAACGTTTGAGTGACATGAGGGGCCCACTCTCTGGGATGTTCACAGCAGCCCCTCTTCCCAGTGGGACCAAATACAAAAAATAAATAAAAATGAACATAGCATAAGAAAAGGCTGTGCCGGTGTAAACAACATACATAATTAAACCAAGTTTGAAGGTAAGAGCTAAGGTACATGGGGTATCACAGAGGACTCTGTCCCCCCTACCCCTTCCAACCTCCAGTGCTGTTGTCCCTCGTAGGAAACACCACAAAAAAAGTGGTTTCTGTTTAATAGTCAATGCCAAATCTCCACACCGTTCTGAAGTCAGGGCTCAGAGTTACGACTTCAGTCTTCACACTTCATGCTTAGCCTTCCTCTCCTTGAATACTAATGGACTAAAGGTAGCATGTGTAAACTCTGTTATATTGCATGGGTTCCGCAATTGAGGCCTCTCAGGCACCTCGAATGTCCAACCAGATTAATATGCAGACTACAAAAAACGACTGCAGGAGCAGCGGGAACAGTGGGAACAACCCACTCACGGCCTGCTCCGCTCCACACGAGTGTCCGAGTTATTGGCCAGTATTTATGGTCCTCAACCATGCACTACTCCCAGTCTGCCCTTCCAATTACTGGCATGTGTCACAGTGCAGGAACAGCCCGCACACTGCCCTGCTTCTCTGAGCGAGTTAGAGGCCATTCTTTATGCTTCTCACCATGCCGTGCTGCCAGCCCATCCTTCCAATTACTGCAATTACTGGCATGTGGCCCTGCTCAGCTCCACTCCACTGGGCGAGCAACAGGCCAGTCTTTATGGTTCTCAAGCATGCTGGGGTCTCAACCCCCCCTTCCAATTACTGGCATGTGTCACACAGCATGAACAGCCTGCTCAAAGCCTTGCTCTGCTGGGCGAGATTGAGGCCAGTCTTTATGAGTCTCAAGCATGTCGTGCTCCCGGCCCCTCATTCCAATTACTGCAATTACTGGCATGTGTCACACAGCAGGAACAGCCCACTTATGTCCTCTCTCTGCTCCACTGGGCGAGTTAGAGGCCAGTCTTTATGGTTCTCAGGCATCTGTGCTCTGAACCCCTCCTTCCAATTACTGGCAGGTGTCTCACAGCGGGAACAACCCGCTCACAGCCCTGCTCCGCTGGGCAAGCTAGAGGCCAGTCTTTATGATTCTCAGGCATGCCATGCTCCCCGGCCCCTCCTTCCAATTACTGGCATGTGCCACACAGTAGAAACAGCCCACTCACAGCCCTGCTCCACTGGTCGAGCTAGAGGTCAGTCTTTATTATTCTCAGGCATGCCGTCCTTCCAGCCCCTCCTTCCAATTACTGGCATGTGTCACAGAGCGGGAACAGCCCACTCACGGCCCTGCTCTGCTGGGTGAGCTAGATGCCAGTCTTTATGATTCTGAGCCGTGAAGTGCTCCTGACCTCTCCTTCCAATTAAAGGCATGTTCCACACAGTAGGAACGGCCTGCTCATGGCCCTGCTTCACTCATTTACCTTTATGATTGGGATCATTCTTGTATTCCTGTGGGGGTAGAATCATTTTGTCACAAACACCTCCACTCAACTATGGCCTTTAAGACCATAGTGAGATAGTTCATATTGCATGACAAATAGATGCATGCTAAATACAGATACGTTTGCAGTGTTGTTGTTCATACGTCAATAAAATGGAAATAGTATAACAATAGGTGCAGTGTGATATCTATATCTCTAGATCAATGTCAATGATTTTTATATTTTTTTATAGAATAAATGGTTTAGTTGAGTTATCAACTTTTTCAATTTGAATGGTACAGTCTAATATTTACAGATTTCTTTTCCTCTTTTTTTTTCTTTCTTAGACAATTTCTATATACATTTGTAACTTCTTTGGATTTTAACAATTAGGTGCAATGTCATTAGGTGACATAATAAGTAAAAACTATATTTGGAGTAATGTTGTGTAAAATAAATTCCAGATCATCTTTTTCAAATGATTATATTGACTTGTTCATGAGAATATATTGATATCATGAGTAAAATCTTCACATTACAGATAAAATCAAGTAAAAGAGGTATAAAATGAACGGCCTTGCAAACAATTTGCCGGTTTTTAAAATCATTACATTATATCACTAAAATCATATAAAATCATCGTCTTTATATGCTAGTGTCCAAGTAAAAGTAGAGATAAAAATTTTGTTTGAAGTAGCTGACTTGGCTAGTTCTATAGGATTAGCTAGGAATCAATCAGTCGATATATTCTAGGTAGAACATGGACTAGTAAATCATTGGCTTATCTCATCCCTGGTCAGCTTGAGTTAAACAAATGTAAATACAATCAGCCCTACATACATTTAGAAGATTTAAATCATCACATTTGTAATAGTAAAATCAGTGCACGATCATCACATTTATGGTACTAAAATCAATACAAAGGCTGCAGGTTTGACTAGTTCAGTTCAGTTTCATAAAAATCATTGCAATTTAGTGAGTTTGGAATAGTATATAAAAAAGGAGTACATTATACTTAATTAGTTTCTTTAGGTACATTACAAGATTTCAAATCATACAGGGAGAACATATTTAGCTCGGAAAAGAACTGAACAGTGTCAATGATAAGAGAGGTGTTGGTGGCATTACACACAGCTGCCCAGAGTTGTTCTTTAGTTACTAAAGATAAATGTCGAAAGTGTTTGTAAAGATATCATTGTTTCCTAAGATCAGCCAATATTAGACATTTGGTGACATGGTGCTCCGTAGTCTCGATCCTGTTTTTGAACTGACACAACCTACAGATTTTACTTAGGTTAGCGACTTTATTGTATGTTGTAATTTTTGCATTTGTGAGGAGTAAGTTACGATGGAGCCTGAAAAAGAAATCAGCATAAATTTGGTCGGGGAATTTAATCGGATATTGTGGGAGTATATTTAGGGCTTTCGTTATGAATGTGCAATCCCTGAATGCTGTATATTTGCTTGCTTTATTTGTTGTCAAGATCCAATCATGTCTCCATAAATTGATTTTCTCTTTATCCGGGGTCTCAAGGATAATGACATTTCTGCATTTTCAAGTATTACACTGCACAATTGCTTCCACACTTCTAGGGGACCCAAATTAGGAGCTTCCAACACACGTTTAAGAGCAGGAAATAAATTACGCGAGGTAGCAGTAGCAAGGACACATTTCCTATATGTAGACAGCATCAGCCAAGACTCTGATGACCAAAGTGAGATCAAACCAAGTTCAAATCTGATTAGTGTAATAGGGGTGCTTTGAGGGACTAGTAAGATCGCTTTTCAATAAATGCCCTCTAAAATGTCCCATCTAACAGATTTGGGAAATGCTTTAGTTTGGCTGCCATAGATAATTATTGGAATAACTTTCTGTATGTAAAATGTTCTTGCTGATAGAAGAGAGAACTTTCCGTATTTTGTCTGAAGTGCTTTACCTTGGATAGCTAACAATCTCATTCTGGCAGCAAGTTCACTTTTGTATGGTTGGTCCGACGGGTGTTCGCATTTACCCCAAGAAATTTATATTGGTGTATTTAGAGGAGGGAATAATTAGATAGACGCCAATTAAATGTGTAGCTTGACTTCAAGGGACAGTGATGGAATATAAGGATATTGGATTTGGTTGCATTAATTACAAGGTTATTGATTTGAGCATAAACCGATACTGCTGTAAGTTTCCTTTGAAGCCCAATGGGGGTTCTATCCAGCGACACCAAATCGTCGGTGTATAACAAATATGATATTTCAGAGGATCCTAACTTGGAGTAAATGAACGGACAGAGTTAAAACTGTGATAAATATCATTGATAAAAAAGCTATGGAATGGTTGCAAAAGGACAGCCTTGTTTTAGGCCAGAGTTTGTTTCGATGACTTTCGATAATAGACCGTCCGACCTAAACTTAACTTTAACAGAGGTGTCAGAATAAAATTGACAGATTAAAAACCTAATGTGCAGGGGGTAGTTCGAGTTAGAGTACATATAAAACCATAAAACAGGGCGCAGGACAGAATCAAAAGCTTGTTTAAAATCTATTAGGGCAAGGAAGACTGGTTGTTTTAATTTGATGGCTTGAAGTTTTATAGTAGAATGTATTCGGAAATTGAGTGTTGTGCCTATGCCAAGAGCAAATCCTGACTGGTGAATGTCTAGGAGATTATTTTCAGTAAGCCATTTTTTATAATCACGAAGAACCAGTCTAGCAAAGATTTTGCCAGGAGCGTCTGAAAGTGCGATGGGGCGATAGTTGTCTGGTTTAGACCTATCCCCTTTTTGAAAATAGGAATAAATATGGCCTGTTGCCATGATGGAGGGATTTTGCACGTTCTTATCACCCTTCTTAATATTATTTCAAGTAAGGACCCCCAGGCCTCTGGATTAGATTTCAAAATTGTATTTGTTAGGTTGTCACCGGGCCTGGTGCTCTAGAGGAGCTTATTTTTTTAATTATAATAACAATGTCTAATGTGTCAAATTATAATTCGGACAAGTCTGGAACAATCGAGAACTGGCTATTTAGATGTGAATTGGGAATCGTAAGGAGGCTTTGGAAGTGGGTAGTCCATGTCGTTTCCGTGATTGTGTTTATCTGTAGGGATGTATGGGCATTAGAGGGCAGGTTATTAATAACGCACCATGTTTCACCAGAGGATCTAGCTATAAGAGCTTTCAGCATCAGCTCTGCCTCCGCTTGCTTGCGCAGACTTAGAATTTGTTTGATTCTGTTTCTATACTTAGTTTTTAATTAAGTTCTTTCCAAGGGAAATTACTTGATTGGAAGAGCTTGCAACGCTCGTCGTAATTCGGATTTAAGATCTTGGATGACTGGTATTGGTGCATACTGTGTGAATGTGGGTCTTGAGATGACAGAATTTGCTTGCTTGATCATCTGAATACAGTCGCTATAAATGATTTGAGACAATGTCTCACTGTTTGTATCAGTTTGGATACGTTTTTGTTACAAGATCGCAATTAAACCAGGATTCCATCTGAGTCGGTTGTTAGAATTATTTAGCTCAAGGGGATATTTATAGTAGTGCAGATTTGCTTGAATGTGAGGAGACCAACATGTTTTGAGGATGTTATGATCACTGACGGCAGAGGAATGACTTGAAAGGAGGCTATGTGTTTATTCAAATTAGAAGATATAAATACATAATCTAGAAAAGAGGAGCTCTCACTCATGGACCAATTAGTGTTCGAAGGAGAGTCTTCAACAGTAGATCCGTTTAACAAAGCAAACTGCCTTATTTCCATTAAAAAGGGCCATTTTTATGCTGGTGGGTTGCTGCGACTATTGGGGGAGGAGAGACAGTTCTGATTGAAGTCTCCTGCAATTATCGTGGTTAGGACTTCAGGATTCAATATAATTTGATATAATATTATTTCAATCTTATCTATGAACTGTGGTTCAGAGGGTGAAGCCGGGTTCCAGTAAATATTTATTATTACAGCAACTGGAAAGAAGGGATGATGTTTTTTTGATGTTAAAATCTTCACAGCCTGGGTGCCTAGGTCGGGTGATAGCCACTGCTCAAGGGTTAGCTGGTAGTCATTTCTAATGGCTACAATAATCCAGCAGCCATGTGTCCCCTGGCAGCTTTTGAGGCTGGAATTTCTGAAATGTGATGATCTGGCCACAGGGGTGTGATCATCATCCAGGTTTTCTGAAGCAGGACTACATCAAGTTTGTTTAGAATTGTATTTTTCTTTTTGGTTAATGCATGGGAAAACCAACGTGTATAACAGCAAGCTAAGGCGCAAGCATGAATGATGGGTGGGCAATTATGCTAGTGTGAGGCTGGAATAAGGTCCTTGACTCTTGCTGTTGCAACCCATGACCATTTAGATTCGGGTAACTGGGGGGACGGGGCTGTCGTAAATCAGTTTTGCATTTGCAGAAGGTTATCTCAGAGTTGGGTAGATTTACACAAGTATTGGAATTAAAGGGCCTTTGGGGTTGGTCTAATTGTCGAGGGTGGAATTCAATCAGAGGAGTGGGTGATATAGCTTTGAGACACAAACCTTTGAGATACAATAGGTGTCTTTCCTTCCAAACTAGGTTTTTAACTATTTGTGAAAAGATAGTAATCTCAGTGATATCTTGATGGGCTGTGATAGGATATCTAACAGAGTAAATGTCAGACGAGTTGATGTGTTTCAGTGGTAAGATAGAGTTGAAAACTGCTAGTAGTCTTGAGCGACTGGAGAATGGATCAGAATACAACCTGTCCAGCATTGTGATACGGCTTGTTTCATCATTGAGATTTATTTGGTCTGAAATATGCGTATTCAGGTGAGGATCTGAGTCCAGCAACACTTGGACTGGTAGTGATGGAGTAGGGTCGACTGACAAGCAGTCGTTAATGCTAGGGGCAGCATTGGGACCAGATATAAAATCTTATTGGTTTATTGCTGTGTTCAGAGGGGCCTTGAGAATAGCAGGATTTGCAATTTCTTTCGGAAGGGAGCCCCCCTTTGATAACAATACCTTGTCAACTATATTGTGTTTTTGGTCTAGTGTTTTGAACATTGTACGATCAGTGCCAAGATTAACGCAAAAAGTTGGCTTCTTGTCATGACGGTCTTGATGAGCATCATGTAAGCTATGATGCAAAACTTCTGATATTGAGTTGTTGTTATGGGAATATACTGACATGTTCATGAGCTTATCATTTGCAGTACTTAGGCAGGTAGCATTAACATCAGCAGAAAAAATAATAGCTGGTTCAATAAGCGACACATTTTTGAAAAGTTCTTTACCTTCAGAGATAGCCACACAAGGACCGAGAGGGGGAGTATTCTCGAGAGGCTCAGTAGGCGAACTGTTGGGGTGACAGTTGTCGAGACGCTCTTCAAGATCCACGACAGATGCTAGGTGAGAGGAAATATTTGCAACAAAGATTTTGGTCTTAGATTTGATGTTTTAGTTTTTTGTGGTGAGAGGGAGATTTTTTGTTTTTTTTGTTTTTCTTTGTTCGATTTTAGGATTGGAGTTATGATCAGGCCAAGTTTGGGATGTACGCTTCCTATTCGGTTCCTTTTTCTTCTTTTATTCTGGGGAACACGGGAAAAACATCGAACAGGGGTCTTTTTTTTTTTTTTAATTTTGTTCAGAGAAAGGTACAACAAGATAAAACTGGCCGGTGGTCAGCGAATCGCAACATCATATAACAACATATATGAACATTTACAATATACATTACACTTTTGCATTTTGCTTGACAGTACTAGAGCGGTGACGATGGATTGTCCTCTTCATCAGATAGTATATTGCATAGACAGAGCCTGAACAGCGACCATATATCTTTGTTGCGGCATCTTGATGGCAATGTAATAATAAATTGTTCTTCAAGTTCATTAACCATCGACAGGTCTTTCAAGAAGTCCTGTCGCCTAGGCGGATCTATGGACTTCCAACATTTCAATATGTTTCGCTTCGCAATCACACATTCTAGATTAAACAATCGTCTAGTGGTAGTTGCAGCTTTACCAATATCCCCAAAGAAGTATTTCCGCGGGGAGGGTGTAGCAGGTATTGCCATGATGTCTTCCAAAATCTCCGCCACTTTCCCCCAGAATTTAGATATCGGTGGGCAGGCGCAATACATATGATAGGAGTCTGCATCAAGGGTGTCACATTTAGGGCATTACCCCGTGTGGCCCTGCACAAACTTAGCTAACTTGGCTGGGGTATAGTGTAACTGGTTCAGAACTTTAAACTGAATAAGACGTAGCCCTGAGTTCATGGATACACATTTAGTCAACTGGCTTTATCTCGACCATGTGGCTTCACACAGCTCTACCCCCAGATCTCGTTCCCAGGTCTCCTTGACATTATTGCATGGCCTGGAGTGGGTCTGAAAAAGACCGTATAGTGCCGACAGACTTTTCCTGTGTCCCCCTGGTTCCGTCATGGCTGCAATACATTCGTGTGTGGGTGGCTCTTCTGGGAAGGAAGGCCATTTGGCAGCGAAGGCAGATTTCATCCTGTGAAACTGAAATCACTTTAGGTGATCACCCCCCACTGCCCCGACAAAGTCATCTAATGCACAATACCTCCCTTCCGGGAACATGTCCCGCATTCTAAATTGCTTCTGTGGGTCCCAGGCACCCTGGACTGCCTTATCAAATGTGGGGCTAATGCCCGGGAAGTTCCACAATGGTACCTCCGGATCATATGGGGTCGTAATGGCCAATCTCTTATATATCCTGGCCCATGCACGTGGCGCCCACAGGATCATATCTGCACGTGTCCTTACGATTAGGGTCAAACATGACAGCTCGCAAGTCTGAGGGAAATGCCGCAAATCTTTCCAGGGTGATGTGTAGTGCCGTGTCCTCTGGATCAAACCAGTGTCTCGCGAAGTGTGTCTGTGATGTTAGATAGTAAAGTTCAAAGTCTGGTGCAGCAATCCCACCTTTTACAAAGGGTTCTGTCATTTTGGACCATTTCAACCTGGGCATTTTCCCTCCCCATACAAATGTAGTGGCAAGCATATTGAGTTTCGTGAAAAATGTTCTGCCTGGC
The DNA here is from genome assembly GCF_040938575.1 of Ambystoma mexicanum. Lineage (NCBI taxonomy): Eukaryota > Metazoa > Chordata > Amphibia > Caudata > Ambystomatidae > Ambystoma > Ambystoma mexicanum. The sequence continues at coordinate 474,146,170 of NC_090930.1, forward strand.
CAAATCGGTATATTGCAAAAAAGGTATAGGAGTTTGGGTAGCACTACCATCTTAAGTAACGCTATTCGCCCATATAGGGATAGAGGGAGCCTGTTCCAGACTTGTAATTTAATAGTCAGGGATTGTAGGAGTTCGCCATGATTTTCTGAGAGCAGTGTACTCCCATCCCTGGATACCATAATCCCCAAGTAACGAATGTGTGTTGGTGACCATTTGAATCCCTGTGTATCTGACATATCTCTAGTTTTAGGTGTAATCGGAAACAGTTCTGACTTAGAGACATTAACCCTGTACCCCGAGTATTCAGATGACCTCTTGACCTCAGCCATAATTGGCGCTAGATTTACCTCCGGGTTCCTAATATATAGTAGGGTGTCATCTGCATATAAGGAAATGATTTGTGGTCTCCCTGTCATGCGAAGACATCTACATACATGGTTTTGACGGACGTATTCAGCCATGGGTTCTATTGTAAGTGCAAAAAGGATTGGGGAGAAAGGGCAGCCCTGCCTGGTGCCCCTACCCAGGTGAAACAGGGATGACATGGTTTGGTTTGTTAGTACCTTTGCACCCGGGCAAGTATACAACAACCTGACACAGCTAACGAAATATCCTCCCAACCCAAATCTCTCCAGGACCTGAAACAGATAGACCCAGGAGACAGAGTAAAAAGCTTTCTAAGCATCAAGGGACACCGCCACCGCATCCGCCGCTGGGTCTATCTGAGTCATTACTCCAAAGAGTCTGCGCAGATTAAGAGCAGTGGACCTTGTTGGTATAAAGCCAGCCTGGTCGGGATGTACCAATATAGGCATATAAGGCAGGAGCCTGGTAGCTAGGACCTTAGTGAATATCTTTGCATCGGTATTAATGAGTGAGAGGGGTCTATAAGACCCCATGTCCTGTGGGGGTCTACGGGGCTTAAGAAGGACCATTATCACTGCCTCTCGCATAGTGTCTGGAAGTATGCCGTGCTCCATTGCCTCTTCCCATACTTTCAGTAAGACCAGGGCTAGTATATCATGATATTCTTTATATAATTCGGCACCTAGGCCGTCAGGACCCGGGGCTTTACTTGATGTTAATGCTTTCATTGCCTCTGTAATTTCCTCTAGTGATATGGGGGTGTCTAGTATCAATCGTGTCTCCGGGGTCAGGGTTGGGAGATCAATCACGTCTAGATATTCCACTATTTCTTCATTAGTTTTGGGGTCTTTATTAGCATGTAGTGATTTATAGAATGCAGCAAACATATCGTTAATTTCTTGGTCCCCACTGACTATGTCACCACTAGGTGTCTGGATTGTCGCTATAGGGGGATGGCGTGTTTGGCCTTAAGCATCCGGGCTAGGAATCTCCCTGCCTTGTTACTCTCCCCGTATCTACGAGCCTGGGCCGGGGCAGCCATGTATTGTACCTCCCTCGCAGCAAGTTTATTAAATTCTGCCAGTGTAGTGTGAATATCTAGTAGGGCCTCTTTACTGTGTGCACAGGTGTATTCGAACTCTAGGAGTTCAAGTTTGGCCTCCATTAAATCCAACTCCTGCCTAACCGCCATCAATAGACCTGTAGTTTTGGCCATAATTGCACCCCGCACCCATACCTTAAATGTTTCCCACAGTGTAGTGCACCAGTTTACCGACCCTTCGTTTAGTTGGAAAAAATCCTCTATTTCAGTGCGCAGTGCTTCACAAACGTTAGGGACTCTAAGTAGCACATGGGGCATTTTCCAGCGTCTAGCCCTCCGGGCTGCCTCACCGACACACAAGGTAATTGTCACAGGGGAGTGATCTGAGAGGGTACGGGGGTACATGTCACAGTGCTGGACCATATTAGTGAGCGTGGAGCTGATAAGCCAATAATCAGTTTGAGAGTCAGAATCATGAACCGATGAATAAAAGGTAAAGCTCTGTTCTTGGGGATGTAGTTCTCGCCAAATATCACCCATGGCCATCTGTTGCATTATTTGTCGTATTGCTAATGCGGTTTTGGTCAAGGTTCTATGAGAAGTTGTAGACCTGTCAAGGGTCGTGTCGAGTATCGTGTGAAAATCACCTCCCCAGATCACTGCCGCATCATCAGCGTCAACCACCAAATTATATATAGCATTATAGAATTCAGGGTCATCAATGTTGGGGCTATACGTATTAACTATGACCATCTTCCGTCCCGCCAGCTCGCCCCATATTACCACATATCTCCCTTGAGTGTCCGTTTTTGCGTGCTGTACACGGAAGCCCAGATTTGGATGTATCAGGGTCATAACCCCTCTGGATTGGGAGGAGTACTCGATATAGTATCGCAATGCACCCCATCTAGGAAGAAAATTGGAACAGACCTGCCCCAGTGCGTGAGTTTCTTGCAGTAACACTACCTGGGGATTATGTCTAGTTATGTATGCTGCGATTTTCCTGGCCTTAATCGGGTTGTTAAGTCCCCGGATATTCCATGAAAGAAGTTTAGCAGTTACCCCCCTGTCCCTCAGTACCATGGTATTCCTATGACTATCAATGTGTGAAGTGAATCGCTCACGCCACCAGCCTTAACATTTGTACCCAATGCAACCAGTCTCTGCGTTTTGAAACTCATGCCAACCGTGGCATAACTTTGTACCCTGCCCCCACCCCCGCCCGCACCATCAACCCCAACCCGATGATGTAACCCAATCCCCATAACCTGTGGAACTTTCCTGAGGGTCGCTAGTTGCATTCGCAGGGCCTCCTTCAGCAGAGGCTCACAACCCCACCTCAACAAACAATATCAATTGGAGCCGTTGCTCTCAGGAGAGACGTCCTCACAGCTAAGTAGCTAAGTATGTTTCCGTAAGTCCATGTCAATCGGCTGAATCCGGGACTTCATCTCCCGGTCTTGCTGGCCCGTTCCAATCTCGCGGATGGGGATGGACGCCTCAATGTACATTATGGCCTCCGCCGGGGTCTCAAAGAAATGCGATCTGCCACCATGTTGAATCCGTAGTTTCTCCGGGAAGATGAGGGCGTACGGGACATGTCGCAATCTCAGGAGCTTTTGGCCTGTTCGTAGGATCTGCGTTGCATTTGGACGCTGGTTGAAAAAATAAATGTGGACTCTGCTTCCTTCATACTGTAGGGAGCCTTTTTCCCTTGAAAGTTTCAGGATCGCATCCCTGTCCCTATAGTTCAGGAGGCGCGCAATATTCATGCGCGGTGGCACGCCAGGTTTGGGTGTCGGCACTAGCGTGCAAGTGGCTAGAGAAGGATTCCGTGTCTAGAAGAGTTTTCAAAAGGGCCTCAACTTGTCACTCCATGGGACCCTTACAGAAGGATTCCGGAATGCTGACAATGCGGATATTGTTTCTTCTAGATCGAGATTCCAGGGCATCGCATTTTGCTTGAGTCTTACGCAGTTCCCCTTTCAGCTGTGCTATGTCTCAACCGTGTTGCGTCAGGATATCTTCATTTGTGCTGATTCTGTTCTCAGCTTCCGTAATGCGAGTGCTCTCCTTGTCCACTCCAGCCTTAAGGGAGCTGATAGTTGAAACAATGCCGTCCAACTTTACGTTCACTGCAAGGAAGCCATTCTGCACCATGGTCATTAGGCGGTCTTCTCTGTCACCCTGTTCAATCTCAGCAGGATTGTCGTCCCCCATGTTTATGGCGGCCGGCGTCCCCTGGGGTTGGGAGCTGGCATAGGAGTCCATTGGGCCAGTCTTTTTCACGCCCGTGCCTTTCTTCTCATTACGGCCCATGGGTCACCCGTGCGGAGCAAGGGTCGATGACTCGAGTCAGGCCCGCCGTCCGCACAGGATAAGCACTGTCTCTGGGTGACAGCCAGTGTAAAAAGGATGTTATAGAACTTGTACTCCGTGACACAGCCGTTTTCTCTGGGTCCGCACGGCTCTACCTCCCTCATCTGCACTTGCAACGTCGGGCAAGGGTTCGCTCGGCGAAAGGCCCGGTGCAGGAGTCGGCCGTGGCCTTACGTGAAAAGATGGTGCGCCGACCCAGTTGTTATCTGGGAGGCGGGCCGGAGCATGATGTCTGCCCACACGGTTTGATCCCAGGCCCGTGTCGCAGGGCTGGCTGCAGTGTTCAGCGCTGCTCCCCCTCGCAGCCTTGTGCTGATGACGGCACCTCGGTCTGGCGTAGGATTCTTCTGGAGCCCTGGGCGGGCCGCGGTCCACTGGAGAAGCCGTTAGTTTGAAACAGTCTGCAAACTCCCCCACGCCTCTGCGGTTCCGAACAGGATCTGCACACAATGTTCAGTAGGAGTACGGGAAACGGACGGTGTAGTAGTTTCTTCCCTGCGCGGCTCCAAAAAGGATTCATTTGTATAAAGGATGTTCGTGGGATCGGAGCGCTCCGATCAGGCGGCCATCTTAGTTGCGCGCAACAGCGCCCCCCACCGAACAGGGGTCTTTTAAGATAGAGGGATCGGCTACATCTCCTGGCCCTGGGTCGACATCAGTGAGGTCAGAGTGAACATGGAAAGGTGAATTCAGTTCTGCAGCAGTGTTACCCTCCGTCTCGGTATGTGGCACATCCAAAGGCAGGTTGACATATAATTCTCTAGGAGACACGACAGTAGCTTTCTTGCAGGGAATGTTTTCAGGACGAATAGGTAGGTTGTAGCCAATCAGTTTGTTATGCAGCATGTTTAGGGATGTAGCTTGAGTGGAAGACCTGAGATCACATACTTCAAATAGCTTGGTTAGTGTATAAATGCTTGTTTTTATAGCCGTAAGGGCTGAATCAAGCACCGGGTTTGTAATGGATGGAAATCCAAACAAAGGTCGCAGAATGGGTTTAGTAAATTAGGCGACCATAGATGATTCAGGTTCTGCAGGTGAAATAATGTCATTTGGGGCATCCGTGGGATATAGTTCAGGCGAGTTTGAAAGTCTGTAGCGACTGACACTCCGAGGCTGGGGATGAGTGATGGTGAGTTGGCATTCATCTTGTAGCAGAATGGGGATTTGCGTAGAGTGGGAGTTGGGTAGGATGAGAGGTCCAGTCAGATTTTGCATTCTGGCATTTAGTTTAGATGCAAATAGTTTGGCTTCTTCTGGATTGGGCGGGAGTCTGACTACTTAGGAGTATAACATGGGGGCTGCAAGGGGTCCAGGGACTGAGTATGAGCAGTGACTCAGAGCTCATGAGAGTGTTCAGGAAGGTAGCTTGGAGTATGAAAAGAGTTGGTGTCAACGGGTAACATAGTCGAAGAGGTACATCCTTGCATTGTAGTATCTGAGAGCAAGGGAATTGTCTCACTAACTGTTTCGACAGGTAGAATAGCCGATCTACTGGATTTTGTTTGTATGGAGTCACTAGATATGCTAGTAATCTCCATGGGCACCCCGTGGGACACCTCGTTAAAAACAAGGATGTTTTGAATATCTGGTTTGGCCACGCAGGGTTTGGAAGAAACTGAGGCCAGAGAAATGAATTGCAAACCAGGTGATTTCAATGAAGGTAAGCATTGGCCAAAATGGGGGAGGTTGCGGCATGCCTGCTGTTAGCCGAATCATGTGCAGGGTGAGCAGGCATGCCGAGGCTGAAAGGCACTTCAGGGACAGAGCAGTGAATAGCTGTGTGTGACAACAATTCAACGTGCCGGGAACGAGTTGAAGCAACCAGGTCTGGATAAAGTATGCAGGGAGTACAACCGAGAACTGCACTGCTGCACCGCCGCTCAGTGGTCAGCAATCAGTACTCAGCTAGTACTCCCGCTAGGTGCACGCGCACTGGTGTGTATGGCGACTCAATTTGCAGTCATCAGAGGATGTTGGCCGTGGCTACAAGAGCTAAACAAAAAAGAATAATATTAGGATTCCAGGTAGGTTGATAGTTGGATAAAGTTAGCAGTTATGATCCAATATAAAAGATAATATACCGAGAATATTCAGATGGGAAGAGTTGATGGTATAGTTGAGGATTTGAATCCGTAGCGCGTGGATGCAGCATCGTGAGCAGACGAGCGGTAAGTACTCAGCTAGCACTCCCGCTAGGTGCGCAGGTGCTGGTATGCATGGCGGCTCAATTTGTAGTTTTCAGAGGATGGTGGCCGTGGCTACAAGAGCTAAACAAAAAGGAATAATATTAGGATTCCAGGTAGGTTGATAGTTGGATAAAGTTAGCGGTTAAGGTCCAGTGTATTAGATAATATACCCAGAATATTCAGATGGGAAGAGTTGATGGTATAGTTGAGGACTTGAATCCGTAGTGTGTGGCTACAGTGTTCGGAGCAGACAAGCAGTCAGTACTCAGCTAGTACCCCCGCTAGGTGCGTATGCATATTAATGATATTGTTGGACTATATTATATGATGTGGCATTTATAACGCGCCTGTACACAAGTGTTTCTAGGCGCGACAAGACAAGGAGTGGGAAACAAAGGAGTACAAAATAACAATCTTACAATGCCTTGTGTCATTCACATCGCGCAAGTGTGGGGACGAGGGAAGCAGAGAAGTGCCAGGGGGCAGGGGAAGGGGGAAGTGCAGTTAACTCACAAGTGCAGCCAACTGGTATCTCATAAGTGCAGTGAGAAAGGACTGTAGGATTTCAGATACAGACCCTTAAGTGCTGGGCAGCCCGGAGGCAGTACGAGGGCAACTGGACATGCAGGAGCCTGGGCCTGAGTTCAGAAGGTGACTATGTGGCCAGTGCGCAGAGCAGTCAGGTGCATCAGCAAGGGAGATGAAGAGAGAAAGTGGAAGCAAAAAAGGAAGGTCTTGAATTTCTTCCGGAACCGGAGGTGGCTCTGCTCAAGTTTGAGAGAGGGAGGGAGGCTGTTCCAGAGGGAGGAAGCGTCTGACCCTCAGAGAGTTGGAGGTGGATGAGCGGAGAGCTCGAGAAGGAAGATGTTTTGGAAGAGAAAGTTGGAGGTAGTGCAGTCCCAGGCCCCAGAAAGTCTTGTGGACGATGCAGAGGGTCTTGACCTTGAATCGTGCAGCCACGGGGAGCCAGTGAAGAGATTTCAGAGCTGGAGAGATACAATCCCTGTGCTGTCATGCAGTCCTGTTCTGGATAAGTTGTAAAGGTCAAAGAGTAAAGGTTGGAAGATTTAGAAAGAGGCTGTTACAATAGTCCAGCCTACAGGGGACCAGAGCTCTGGAGACAGTGAGCTTCTGGGGGAAAGTGAGAAAAGGAAGTATACCTCTGAGGAGGTGCAGCTAATAGTTTGACTTCTTAGAGACATCAGAGACGTGAGGAGAGAAGGAGCGGTTGGAGTCAAAGATGACACCAAGGTTCTTAGCCTCACAGGAAGAAGCATGAAGTTGGCCCTGGGTGGGCAGCCAGAGAGAGAGAGAGGAAAGGAGGGAGCGGGTGTCCCATTGAGGAGGAACTCAGTCTTACTGGCATTAAGGCAGAGATAATTGGAGGAACACCATTCCTGAATTGCGGCCAGACAGTCTGGTATGTGAGAAGAAGCAGAGGTGGCTGAGGGGAGCATGAAAGAGAGCTGAGTGTCAGCCGCGTAACATTGAAAATTGGTGCAGAAAGTAGCGATGCGGTGGCCAAGTGGTGCCAAGTAGTGGTTGAAGAGCCAGGGAGAGAGATTAGACCCTTGGGGAACACCTCAAGTAGAGTGAGAGATAGAAGAGAGGAAATACCCCAGTTGAACCTGAGATGGTTGGTGAGAAAGGAGGTCAACCAGGCCAGGGCCTGATCAGTAATACCTAGCTTGTCATGAATGTGATTGAGTAGGATGGCATGGTTGACCATGTCAAAAGCAGAAGATAGATTGAGTTTAATGAGGACAGAAGGGAGATTAAAGTCAAGATTGGAGTGCTTCACGGATGTTCAGGTGAGCAGTGTCCATGCTTCAGGCAGCTCTTGAGCCAGACTGGTGTTCATGAAGGCAACCAACAGATTCAGTATGTAGATTAAGCTTGGAGATGGCCAGCTTTTTCAAAAGTTTGCCCAGAAAAGGAGTTATGGAGATCGGGCGATAGTTAGCCGGAGACGAAGGATCGGCCAAGGGCTTCTTTAGAAGGGGGTACACAAGAGAGTTCTTAAGGTGGAGGGTAAAGTTCCAGTGGCAAAGGAGTGATTGCAGAAATTGGCCAAGGCTGGAGCAACGGTGTCAATGTGGTCCTTGATGGTTCAGGATGAGCAGGGGAGCACCTTTTCTTTGCCAAGACTTTCATAAATTGGACTTGTCTAGAAACATTGCCACGGGTGAATAGGGGAAAGGAGTAAAAAGGAAGAGGAGAGAAAGCCTCAGACGAGCCAGGAGTGGTAGAGGAGGAGGAAGTGGAGGTGGAGAAAGAGAGGGTGGACAGGATATCCTGAGATTTAGTAGTGAAATGAGGGGCCAAGGCCTTGTAGAGTGCCTGGGAGGGAACTGGAGAGGTAGAGACTGCAGCAGCATTGGCCAGCTCCTTGCAAATTTTTAAATGTTTGGCCAAGTTGTTGGATGCTGCAGAGATGCAGGCCTGGATATAGGCTCTCTTCTTAGAGAGGACAGAGAGTCTGTACTGCGTGCGCCCGATGCCCTCCACTTTCTCTCTGCTGCCCTACACTTGCGTTTAAGGGCAGCGAGGTCGGAATCGTACCAAGAGGTGCACATGGGTTTGGGCTCAAGAGGATCCTCATGACAGTGGCAAGGAGATCCAGAGTGTTAGAGATAGAGAGAAGTTAGAGAGGGCTGTGTCAGGGTGTGAGTCAGTCAAAGGTGCAGGAGGAGGAGAGAGAGTAGTGGAGAAAGCCTTAACAGACACACGCTTCATGGGTGGGATGACCGAGAAGGTAGGCGGCAGGGGCTGGAGTCGGCTTGACCTGCGTGAAGAGAGAGAGAGAGAGATGGGAAGAAAGGAGAAAGTGATCACTCCAAGAGAGAGGAGTGGTGAGAGGGTTAGAGAAGTGGAGGTCTGAGTAGATCGGAACATTCAAAAACACATAGAAACACGTTATGGGATATCATGGATGACATGCAGGTATTTACCACAGGCAGTAAAAATACAGGTGGTAATGATATATTTTAGCAATAATCCTCAATTATGAAAGTGTTTTCCAGGTGGTAACGCCCCTTGACCCAAGTCAATAACCTTTAGAGAGTAGCAAGGGTTTTTAACGAGGCCCATGGGAAGTTACTGCCAGGTAACATTGGGGGAAGATGGGTGTTAATGCTATTGGAACCCAGGGGTTAACTGTCATGATACTAAGGGCAGGTGTTTCTTAAAAATAAAAAAAATGGCTGTTGCAAACACACAGCCTGTGGAGTCAGTCACTTTTATGAAAGAAGAAAAACAGCTGTCAAGCAAAAGGAAAGCAGGCTTTAGACTTGAGCCCTCTTTCATGTCCAAACGGAAAGCAGGCTTTAGACTTGAGCCCTCTTTCATGTCCAACATAGTATGCCGTGGCATGGAGTTTGAAGCGGCAGCCGGAAGGGAATGAGGGGGCTATGGCAGAGGGGCATCTCCAGAAGGTACGTAGAAGTGGGTGGAGGTAAGTTGCCGGGAGGTGGTGAAGAGGTGGATGGTGCGAGGACATGGGAAAGGAGAGGTAGTGAAGTCGGGCCAAGGGCGAACAGTGCATCTCAGGGGACAGGGCAGATAGCCCCATGGAACGTGATTGTAATAGTTGATACAGCCCATATTCTGGAGCAGTTGATTGGCTTCCCAATATTTCCTTGGTGGTAATTACATTTCAGGGACTGGGAAGTAACTCCTAAAGCCGAACCCATTCCTCCATCATGACATGTTTGTATACTGCTCAGCCCAGCAGCTAGTTATGGATGATTCCTTCATCAATAACGGCTGGTTTTATTTTTGGCACTTACCCATAGCTGGCTAAATTGTATTCTGTCATGCGGATTGCTGGCAGTACTACTTGTGCTAGCTATATTTTTTGCCACCGTCAGCAGTATTTGCTGTCTCTAATAACCCGGTGGGATTTACCAAGCGACATTGTTTTTCCCGTTTTCTGATGTAAATTTCATTAAAAGCCGGAACTAATGTACAGTTGCCACCAGTTGCCACCAGCGGCAATCGTACCACCGAGTTTGTAATATGGACCCACGGGTGATAGAATGTCAAGTTGGAATTATCCTGGATGCTCAGCTAACAAAAAACAATTAATCTTCGGCTGATGGGCTCAGCAACGTCGGGTCCATGTTCAATTTTTATGGGATTTAAAAGTGGAAATGAAATATCTATGAATCACTGGCAACTCATACAATTGCAAAGGGCAATGCTTAGAAAAAGGGAGACTTGTTATTTTCTTGTAATGCTGTGCCTTCAAATCTAAAGTGTGATGTTTTTCTGCCACCAAATCTGTAATTACAATAAAATACATAGCAGAGACAAGAAAAAGATAGTTGACTGGCAGTTCAATCATTCGACGTGTGAGGCCCCGAGCTCTACCCAGCAATAATACCGTGGAAAGGAACAGAAAAGCTGTGAACAACGATGCAACTTAAAAAAATAAATAAAAAAAAAAAATAATCCGACTAAATGAGTGTCTCTCTACCAGTCCAACTGGCACTGCAGCTATTTGTTTGCTGTGTTGTCTGAACAGGGTAAACGCAATTGTCTCGTTAGATTATGGACACTATTATCTGTAATGACCGTATTTTATTTCTGCAAAAAAAAAAATAAAAAAAAATAAACAGCGTTCAGGGGTTGTTTTGATTGAGTGCCGGGAGCGCTCTGTTTACACAAGTCAAACTTTTGAAGACAGCTTTAAAATATATTGGGCTCGATTGACAACACGTGTTTTACAGCGGCGCTATCTATCCCATTGACAAACGCTTTGTTAATCACGCCATTCTTCCCAGACATCCCATTTGTTAACAGAAACGGTGTAAGCAAGTTCCCACTCGTCCACACCAACCAAAATAAGGGAGGAAACCAAAGTGCACGAAGAACCACGCTTTATTTACTCCTGGCGGCCGGAACAAGGTCAACAGATATTCTCAACTACTTCCTGGAAGCCTAGGGGTACTACACTATAACATATTGCATCGTCGTATTCATAACAAAATATTCACAAGCTACAATTGGTTGTTAAAATAGAATCACCCGTATTAGTGTATACAGTACATCTTCTATTTGGCTAATCGTTATATTTGAGTCGCCCAAAGTCCCTCCTACTATGCAAGACAACATATCCCCCAGTCTCCTTCACAACAGAACGTGTGTCGCTCTTTTTATTATTCAATACAACACGTTGCTCACCATGCAGATCCAGGCGAAGCAGGTGAGCGAAAGCAGACATGAGACCCTCCTGGGCTCACTACTAACACTTCAAGCATTGTTCTCCTCCACCCCCCAGCCCCACTTGGCACCCATTTTGCCCCCGAAAACCCTTCCCCACTCTCTCTTCCTTACTCCCGGCCTCCCGCCTACCATCCCGCACCCCGGCTCTGATTGGTGACTATTTACTATCCTGTTTTTGTTGCCGTAATTCGGCACAACTCGCTGCTCACCATGCAGATCCAGGCGAAGCAGGTGAGCGCAAGCAAACATGAGACCCTCCTGGGTTCACTACTAATGCTTCAGGCGTTGTTCTCCTCCACCCCCCAGCCCCACTTGGCTCCAATTTTGCCCCCAAAACCCCTTCCCTGCTCTCTCTTCCTTACTCCCGGCCTCCTGCCTACCATCCCGCCCCTCGGCTCTGATTGGCGACTATTTGCCGTCCTGTTTTTGTTGCCGTAATTCGGCACAACATGCTGCTCGCCATGCAGATCCAGGCGAAGCAGGTGAGCGCAAGCAGACATGAGACCCTCCTGGGCTCAATACTAACGCTTCAGGCGTTGTTCTCCTCCACTCCCCAGCCCCACTCGGCACCCATTTTGCCCCTGAAACTCCTTCCCCACTCTCTGGTCCTTACTCCCGGCCTCCCGCCTACCATCCCGCCCCCCGGGTCTGATCGGTGACTATTCACCATCCTGTTTTTGTTGCCATAACTCGGCACAACACAGTGCTCGCCTTGCAGATCCAGGCGAAGCAGGTGAGCGCAAGCAGACATGAGACCTTCCTGGGCTCACTACTAATGCTTCAAGTGTTGTTCTCCTCCACCCCCCAGTTGCACTTGGCACCCATTTTGCCCCAAAACCCCTTCCCCGCTCTCTCTTCCTTACGCCCGGCCTCCCACCTAACATCCCGCCCCCCGGCCCTGATTGGCGACCAACTTGCGTTCCCGTTTACTGGGCTTGGCTGTTCCTCCAGATCCAGCCCCCTCTTGTGATTGGCTGACTCACTCCTCTTAACCTACCAGCCCAGTGCAGCCCTCTGCCCGACAGCCCCCACGGCTAAGGGTGGCTCCTACAGTGGAGGCTGCAAACAGTGTCTGCAGGTGTCCGCAGGGTAGGCCAATGAAACCAGCAGCTAAGAGACACCAACAAAAACTGTAAGTGTGGCATGGGTGGAGTGTAGAGCAATTACTCTACACCAGAAAGCCCCCGCCACTCTACCTTACCTTCCCTTCCCATAACATAGACTGCCATAGACTTACCCCATGCATACTTAGAAAGTTGTGTGACCACCAGCTGGATAGCAACCATGACAGTGTTTGAAATGTTGCTTTGCACTGCATCCTAACATACTAGTCAATGTTAACAAGTGTCACACCTGGAGGGAATTGTGGATGCTAGCCTGCGTCTCATCTAGATAGGCTTGTGAATGTCGGCATCTGCCTACTTGGATGGAATTAGGAAGGTTTAGCATACACCACACTTGATAGAACTCTAATTGAAATGTTAGAAATGTGAATGTTGGCATCCGCCGCACTTAGAATTCCTAGCTCTGCCTCACATCTAGATGGGATTATGAGTATTAGCAAGCAGCATACTTAGATGAAACTTTACATTTTAGCATATGCCACACCTAGATGGAACTCGAATGTTAGCATGTGCCACACTTAGAATTGAGAACTTTAGCCTGTGCCGTATCTAGACAGAATTGTGAATGTTGCAATATGCCACACCTGGATGGAACTTGAATGTTAGCATGTGCCACACTTAGAATTGAGAACATTAGCCTGCGCCGTATTTGGACAGAGTTGTGAATCTTCGCATGTGCCACACTTAGACGTAACTCCTAACTTTGGCCTGCGTTGCATCTTGTCAGAGTTGTGAATGTTAGCATATGCCGCACCTGGATGGAGCTCGAATGTTAGCATGTGCCACACTTAGAATTGAGAACATTGGCAGGTGCTGTATCTAGACAGAATTTAGAATGTTAGCATATGCCACACCTGGATGGAATTCGAATGTTAGCATGTGCCACACTTAGAATTGAGAACATTGGCCTGTGCTGTATCTAGACAGAATTGAGAATGTTAGCATATGCCACACCTGGATGGAATTCAAATGTTAGCATGTGCCACACTTAGAATTGAGAACATTAGCCTGCGCTGTATCCAGACAGAGTTGTGAATGTTAGCGTGTTCCACACTTAGACGTAATTCCTAACTTTGGCCTGCGCCGTATCTAGACAGAATTGTGAATGTTAGCATATGCCACACCTATATGGAACTTGAATGTTAGCATGTGCCACACTTAGACGGATTTCCTAACTTGGCCTTGCGTCACATCTAGATAATATTGTGAAGGTTAGCGAGTGCCACACCTAGACGGAATTATGAAGATTGAAGCTGCCAACAGTACACCACTCCTCTCACTATCCTACGCCCTCTTCACCTTACTAACCCATCCCACCTTCTAATTTACTGATCCTCCAGAGCGCCTGGTGACCAATTCGGTTGGTGACAGTCTGCTATATAAGTACTGTTAACATAACATATTCATTTAAATTTAAACTAACCGAAAACAGGAGCACAGCGGCCTCTTCGCTATCCAGTTATCTTGTACATGGGGGACAAATTGTAAGAGTAGTCTAACAAAACATAATCCTTAAACTCTGAGGGAGTGGCTGATAGGACCAATCATTTCCCCAGGAAGCCTGTAGGATCAACAAGCAGATATGCAGCAGTCCGCCAGATGTGGTGCACATGGTTTCTTCTTGAACTGGGCCTCTGTGGTTCCCTACCTGGTGAAAGGAAGGGCACCCTGTCACCCACTACCTATCTCAACGAGACTTGTGTGTGTCCCTCAGGCATATCACTCACTTTTAGACCAGCATACAGGTAGTCAAACTGCTGGCTGCAGACAATCAAAATATTGACTGGAGATATTAGTGCTTTGGGGTCATGCCCCATTAGCATAGGTTATGCCACTATGCTAATGTGGCCACTAGGTCTAAGGAATTGTTGAGATGACTGGAAATGTGGGAGGAGGTTACCCACCAGGTAAGTATTAGCTAAGGTATTCACTTTTATATTGCATGGGGTTTTACCACCATGGGGACCCCGAATTTCCATCTAATTATGCCAGGGATAGGAGAATGGAATCTCCTTGATGGGTGCTGTCTCATTCGAGCTTATGAACCAATGACTGACTTCCTACACCCCTCTCAACCATTCCATCCACTTTAATCTATGTCTGCAGCCCAACATGAAGGATTTGAGTCTGGCAGTGGAGTGGTTGAAATTGAGAGGCAACCTTTTATTCCAGCAACAGCCCATGGCAAGCCTACCTCCTGCCTGTTTCTTTTTGGTGATTATCTCACATTTGGCTGGTAGAGATTTAATAGAACCTAGAACTTATGAGACCATAAGAGGAACATCTTTTCCAGCAGATGTCAACTGTACTATGAATTCCACCAAAAGAAGAGAGGCAATCAGGAAGGGCAGTTAGATGTTTAACATGATCTGTCTGCACTTCGGCCACACACCTGACCAGCAACCTACAAATACTGAGGTAAACCAAGACCTTTACATAGCATTGGCTGAAATAATGACTGAATGCAAGTATGGTTGGTGGGATGTGTAAGAAAAAACAAACACAATTCAATATTATCAAAAGAGCGTGCACTTATAGTTAGTATAAAGGTGGCTATATGTAAAAAAAAAGGACTGATTTGATAGCTCTAAAACGTTTAGGGTGGAAATCGGAGCATGTGGGAAAATATTCCCAATTAGTCTCCAATAGGAAGTGAACATCAGGTGCTATAATAAAGATGCAATGCTACAAAACATTTCATTTTCATGGCAATTGAAAAATATTTAAATTATCTTCTAAGTGGCCTGATGAGTCTTTTTTATTGGGTATAATCATCTTGGCGGGCAGATAAATTGCCTTTGGCAGTGGGCAGATAACTTCATTGTGCACTGCTTCTATCATTGATATGCTGATGTCACTCTAAAAATAATCAATAATATTAATCAGTTATTTTATTCTGTTAAGAAGAGCAAAAACAAACTGATTTCAGTATGCCAACTTTGACTACTACCTGAAATGGCTGTGCAAATTAGTATAATTCTTCACAGAACTTAGTAGACCAAATATTTAGCTTAGCATGTCTTACTGCCCCAATGCATGCACTTAAAGGTTACATTAATGTCATCAGCATTAAAACATCGTAGCTCAATAGGAAAATGCAGCCACTCACCCTAGTTCTGCTCCTCATAATTCTGTCCGTGACTTTGCTAAACGATGTGCTCGTGCTCTCAAGTCAAGGTGGTGCATGGATGGACTGACCTAACCTTACAAACAACCCCAGCAGAGCAGCCTCTGCCAGGTCCTGAAAGAGAATGGATAAACCTGTTAGACTGAATTGTAAGGCAGATATAGGTCAGTTTCTGAAATTCACAGGTGAAAAGATCAAATGACAGAGGCGATAGTGATCACATTTTGGTACATCAGCCTCTTTCTTTATTGTCCAATTCATATGGAAAAGTTAACATTGAAGGGGTTCTTCCTGCAATTGCAGCAAATTCAAGAGTCTTCCTCAACATCTTCAAATTTAGAAGGAAAAACAAGAGTGGGTTGCATGCTTTGAACATATAACATTTGACTTTCTGGACAGATGTGGAAGTCATTTTCAAGATAAAATGCTTGCCATGGGCCCCTCTAAATAGGTAAATTGTGGGAAATATGTATTAAACGGTTAATTATAAAGATGTTGAATGCCATGGGATTTCGAAATAGAGCTGAATGACACGTGAAATGTTAGGATAGAAAAGGCTATCTGCACCAACACTTCTCCCACTAGAAGCTGTGTGCATTCAGAACTATGCGGTATTGCCATCTGGCAAAGGTGCAAAGCCCGACCTTTTCGATTGTTATGAAATTATATAATTATGCAGGTAATTCCATCTCTGAAAGGATAATCTGCTGATCAGGCTCCACTTTCATAAACTCCATTCCTAAAGCATAGTATGTATCTGTGCCCTGCTGCACCAGTATCCTATCAGTGTTACAGAGCAGGTTCATAGGTAAAAGCTGCCTATTTGACTGCTGAAGCAACAGCCCTGTCTCTGCAGTGTGGGGGGTGCATTTAAGATATGTACTCTCGTACCAAAACTCTGATGATCATAAATATCCCATGATGGTGGCAGGATAAACTCTAAAAGTAAAGCTGTGCCTGAGTTTGGGCATAGTGCATGGCACTACTTATGATCATAGCCCCACCACATCCTAATTGATATCACACATGTGTCAGCTCCTGTGAGTCAGCTCTGCTTATGATCATAGCCCCACCACATCCTAATTGATATCACACATGTGTCAGCTCCTGTGAGTCAGCTCTGCTGTGGAAGGTGATGTGCATTCTGCTCAGTCAGTGTAGACTGTCAAATGACAGGACAGGAACCCAGGTGACCAGGCCTTTTCTTTGATCTCTGTGTGAGTGCAGGTAACACCCTCCACCAGAGACAGCCACACAGCAGGCAGCTGTCCTGGTTCCAGGCATCAAAGGACTACACCCATTCAAAAGGAGTAGCCTCCTACAAGGGTGCTGCATATATTAAGGCCTTTGTTCTTAGTGAGAAGGGGAGGGGCCAGATTATAGTAGGCAGGAGTGATCTGGGCAATGGAAGGACACCTTCAGCATTTTGTTTCTCTCTATGCCTCGTTCCTGTTCCCTTCACTTCCTCTCGAGCAAAGCACATTGGATGTGGCATCAGAAGGGCAAAGGCCACTATTTTCAAGAGCAGGGATTGGACTATTGAAGCAGCCTGGCTTTAGTCCAATTACATGTGGACTTTTGCCTTTAAAAGGAGAAGCCTCCCAACCCTTCCTCATATCCTTTCAAATCCTTACAGTACTCGCAGATTAGCTCTGGAAGAACCCTCTGGACTTCCTTCGTGAAAGTTGTACTTTCCAAAGCCCTCAGCCTGAGGTGAACAAGGAGCAGGAGGAAGGTCTGTCCCCTACCCTCTCCCAGTGCACATCATGAGTGACTTCTACAGTGGACCAGGACCTACCACTTTGCACCGGAATCTCCTAAAGCTGGGAGAGCAGAGGCTGAACGAAAGCATCCTATACTTGAGCCCCCATAAGTGGGCCTTACAGCAACTGGAGGGCCAGACCAGCCAAGAGTCCCTATTCTACCGCACCAAACCAGTTGTTCTGTGTTCACCGCACATTGAATGAGAGGGAAGGCACTGGTGCTGGCTTTTGCCCTCCTCCACCAATCCGAAGTATTGCTTGCACTTCTAACCAGCTCACAATGCTGCATCGTGCCTTAGCTAAGCTCCTCACCTGCTAGGCCCCAAGTAACTTCTCAACGCAGGGACCCAATCCGAATCACTGGTGAGTCACACACCGATTCTGACCGGGGTTTCAACCATGGCACAACCGAGCTAGCCCTTGAATGGCTGCCTCATCAACCTTCACGTTGACGCAACCAAGATCCTCACTTCTACAACCACCGCCCACTGACTGGAGCATCACTCATTGACCTCTCTGAGGGGGCGTAAGCCGGACTCAAACTGGTCAGCCTTGAAGTGATTCTTGGACCGTGACAACCTGAATCATTGATAGCCTCGCTTTGACCGTGCAGAGCAACTGCATTCACCCCTACTTGACATCCTCTTGCCACTTGGCCCAACACGATCAAATGTGCCCAAACATTTGATCAACTCGCATCAACATTCAACATTTGACACCGCGCCTGACTCCATAAACCCATCAAAAACTGAATCTAGGTACTGTTGACCCTGAACTGTCCCCTTCGGTTCACTTGGGCCCTGCAGACTGGTTAAGCCACGATTGCTCTGGTTTTGATCATCAACATATCCTTTTTGTGGCTAGCAACATACCTACCACCCCTGCTACATGCTCAGAGTGCTACATTCCTCAGTCTGTTGCATCTTCTCTGTTCTTCCTGAGGTTTTAATTAAAGTGTATATATTCTTATAGAATCTTGATTGGACATTCCCTGTAAATTGAACATGATTGAACTGTGTTGTTTGGGTCACTACTGGTTCACCTTCTAAGCCCCTCCTAAGGATATAGCCTTCACTCGACCCACGTTACCACTAAAGGCGTACAGGGTATATCTCTTAACTTTCAGTGTTTTTTATTTAGAAGTGTGATGAATGAATGGCCCATTTTACCCCTACTCCTTCTTGTACTCCTGCAGAGCAGTATCCAATTTATCACAAGAACAAACACCAACATGTGTATGGCACTCTGACAATACAATATTTTTATAAAGATGCATGCGTAAAGAAAACACAACTTTGATTTGTAGTTACAACACGATTGTTATTTGGATTTGTACTGCACAAAGCTGTCATTTGCATGGTCTTCATGTGCTCTGGTAATCTGAAAGGGAGAGGGTGGATATGGTTAGTTGGGAGCAGAGGGAAAGGTAAGATTGCAGTGCTTTTGTGTTGAGATTTCCGATCAGAAGTACCATGAGCTCTGCATGCTTGAACTGTCTAGGTGTGAAGTGTAGAAGGCACCACAGGCTTAATGTCCAAAGGGGTAGTGTTGTGCCTGTAGTGGGTGTGTGTTGGCCAAGTGCTGAGCATGTCAGTTGTAGTTAGAGATGTAAGTTTGTGATGTGTGAAGTATGTGGAGAGGGTATTTTATTTTTGGAGAGATGTGTGCAAGTGGATGGTTTGCATATGTGTGGTGACTAAGGTCGACAGAAATTGAGGCTTAGTCACAAGATGGAGGGTGTTCTTCAGGCTCACGCAGAGCTTTCAAATATTGCTCTCACTGTTGGTAGCATTGTGTTGAGAGGTGTTTGACTTTGATGGTTGATGCGTGAAGATGTCCAGTTTTGAGGATTACATTTTCTGAGAGCTAGGGAAGGTGTTCACTTAAGGATTGTGACCAAACTGTTGTTTTCTTCCACAATGCTCATCAAGGTCTCATACCACTTTAACAATCCAGTAAGAACAGATCCCGAAAAGACAATATTACTGGCTTTAAGGACAAAACAACATGTTTGTTCAGACTGGCCTATAATGGCACAACCGGCATAGACATATTTTCTTACAGTGACATCATTAATGACATTGAGGGCAAAGTAACATACATTTTATGAAGTGCTGATGCTTGCATACCTCAACACAGCGAGCGTACATGCGCATCTGTTCGTATATTGCCATTATTACTGTCATTAAGTGTAAAACAAAATGAGTGTTTGAATTTGCCGATACTGGCATTCCTAGCCTGCATTTGCATGTTTTCTTTCAGAGGAATTTGTATTAATATTATGGGCAAACTAACATGAGCATTATTAATATGTGGGGTACTGGTTTATATGAGAATGCTGACATGTATTGGAACTGGCACTTTCATCCTCCTCTATCGCAACTATGCACCCTCCCGCTACCACCTCTGCCCACTCTCTGGCCTCTCTGCCACTTCTGCTGGGTGTACCCCAATCCTGTAGTCCATCCCTATGTAGTCCTATCTCTATCTCTCCTGGCATCTCTCTGAATGTGGCCATGATCTACAAGCCACTTGGCCAGGTTGCCCTCTTGTTCTCAGAGTGGGCTGACCTCACCTCTTCTCTCCTTGCCTCTACCTCTCGACTTCTCATCCTCGGAGACCTCAATATCCAACCGGATGCTTCTGATACCTCCACTGGGCTCTTCTGCAACGTCTGCGACACCCTCTCTCTCTCTCCATTGTACACTCTGGTCCGACACACTCTTTTGGACACACATTGGAGGTTCGCGTCTCCTCAGACATCCCCCTCTCTAACCCACTCACCACTCCTCTCTCCTAGGGTGACCACTTTCTACTTTCCTCTCACCTGAAACTCTCAGTCCCTCAGGCAAAGCCCACCCTAGCACTGCCACCAACCTTCTCGGTCATTTGGACCGTTTGTCAGTGGATGCCTTTGCCTCTACTTTCTCTGCTCCTCCTACTCCTGTGGCAGACACACTCTGACACAGCCCTCTCTAGCCTGCATCTTTCAATCGTCAAGACTCTGGACATCCTTGCGCCTGTCATGAAAATCTGTGGATGCCTAGCTCCAAGTGTAAATCTTGGTATGACTTCGACCTCGCTGTCCTGAAACGCAAGTGCAGGGTGGCTGAGAGGAAGTGGAAGGCTTCGGGCACATCCTCTGACAAACTGGCCTGCCGCCTGCTCCAAAGGCAATACAGACTCTCTGTCCTGTCCAAGAATAGAGTCCAAATCCAAGCCTGCATCTCTGCAGCCTCTAACAACACAGCAAACTCTTTGAAATCTGAAAGGAGTTGGCCAATGCTTCTGCAGTTGCCACCGCTCCTATTCCATCCCAGGCCCTCTGCACGGCTCTGGCTTCTCACTTCACCGTTAAAAACCAAGACATTCTGTCCTTGCTCTTCTCTTCCTCTCCCAATACCTTCATAGTCCCCTCTCTGGCCACCTATCCCTCTCCTCTTCCTTTCTCCTCATTCTCTCTGACAGCACCTAACAATGTTTCTAGACAAGTTCAATCTATGAAAGTGTGGTCCAAACATGTGCTCTCCTGCTCCTCCAGAACCATAAAGGACCACATTGACACCCTTGCTCCAGGGTTGGCTGATTTCTGCAATCAATCTTTCGCCACTGGATCTTCCCCTCTCTCCTCAAGCACTCCCTTGTGCACTTCCTCCTGAAAAAAGCCTTCTGTTGAGCCTACCTGTCTGTCAAACTATCGGCCAATCTCTATCACTCCTTTCCTGGGCACACTCCTACCAGTTGCACCTTCTCAGACCCCGGTTCTCTCTAGGCTAGAATACTGTCACAGCCTATTTCTCAATCCACCTTCCTCTACTCTTTGCCCTCTGCAACTAATCCAGAACAGGACTGCAAGACTTATCCTTGGCCTAAGCCCAGGGACTGTATCTCTCTAGCCCTGAAATCCCTCCACTGGCTCCCAGTGGCTGCAAGGATCAAGTTCAAGGCCCTCTGCATCGTCCACAATGCTTTCTGCGGTTGAGGCTTGCACTATATCCAACTCTCTCTTCCAAAATACCTTCCTTCTCAAGCCCTTCATTCCAACTCTCTGAGGGTCAGACTCTTCTCCAGGCAGAGAATGGAGGGTAGATCTCTCTCCTCTACAGTTGCTTCCCTCTGGAATGGCCTCCCTGACACTCTCAAACTTGAGCCGGTCCACCTGAAGTTCCAGAAGCAGCCCAAGACCTTCCTTTTCTCCTCTGCTGTCTTTCTCTCCATCCCCTGCTGACCTACCTGTTTGCTGTGCTGACTGGTTGCTCGGCTGCCCTCATAATCTCACTGGGTAGCAGGCTACTTCATGATCAGTCTCCTCTGCACTGCCTCTGGGCCTACCGTGCAGTTCGGGGCTTTAACTGTAACCTGTACAGCCCCCTGCCTCCTTGCACGTTCCCAGAGCCGCACTGCCCTGGCTGCACTTACTCAAAGTAATGCTGCCCTGATTGCACTTCCCCTTCCCTCTCCCTTCCCTCTGCATGCAATACTGCCATATACTGGCACAGGCAGCATAGTGTAGTCTTAGCAAAATGGAAATATTGATGTTAATGGGGCACAGCCATCATGAATATGCCTTCTTACACTAGCAGAATACTGGCCTATAGCTTGAGTAGATGCATGTTCCAAAAGATAAAGTCTTAGTTTCAATGGTGATTACAAGCAACGTTCTGTGCAGCAATGTTGTTCATTTGTAATATGTAAACAACTTCAGCAGCAGCAACATCCTCCCCAGCAGCCTCCTGCAGATCTGAGAAATCCTCAATAGTTCATGCAAGTACCTTTACCATGACCAAATCTTACTCCTCCTCCACAATTATAAGTAGAAGAGTGGGCAGCAGAACTCTTCTAAAAAGTCTCCTCTGGTAAACTGCAGCATCTGCCATGCTGTAATTGCAGGGGATAGCAGCATGTCAGCTCAGGAGCGGTCTGATGCAACGGTGCAACACCGAGAGAAATACCACACCAGCATCTGGAAGGCACCCTTGAGGAAAGCCTCTCCTCCCAGTAGGGCAAGGGGGAACAGTAGCCACTTTACTTTTCCTTACTGCCTTCCCTGTTTCATCTCCAAGTTCCCTTCTGCCTCCTGTCTACTTATACCGTTATGTTTAGTTTTAAAAATGACTTTAAAAGTTTATAATATCCTCAAAATATAAAACTTCAAAAAAAACAAAAAAACACACACATTATTTTTCTGAGAGACCAGAATAATTTTAAACCTGGGCAGGCAACTGTACATTCAGCCCAGTGAAATAAAAGGTAGGAATATACAGATTTCTTTTTTTTGAGTGACCACACAAGAAGAACAGTCAAGAATACATGAATGTGATTGTCAGGCAGAGAACCAAACATTCTGTCAGTGAAGTAAAGGTGGAAACATGCACATGTAATTTTTTTTTTTCTGTGAGACCACACACGTGTGCATCCCAGAACACCCAAATTCTATTTTAGTCAGGGAAACCTGCATTCAATACAATTAGGTGGGAATAGGCTCAACGACTTAAATTGCCGGCTTAAAGAAGTAGCCTCCAATCGTAGGCTGCTTGTATTACCTTCTATAGCCTATCTCAGATCTACAGGAAGTGTGATGCCCTGTTAAAGGCCCAGCTCACTCTCTGATCCTTTTTCCATTTTGTTAGGCTGCGAGAGGAGGGACAGAGCTGGTCCACAGGTGGTGCATTCTGCCCTTTTGTTTGACATTAGGACATTTTAAACAATGGAGTCCACTGCAGTCCACATTCCTTTTGTTTGTGCACTTTTCATTTTTCTCTGGGCGCGCCTCGATAGTTTGATTTACGAGCTCTAGTTCCTAAATTTTAAAATTCAATTTCATTGTTTAGTTACCTCCATTTGTGTAAAGGAGGAGAATTGCATACTAGTGCCATGGAAAGTGACATCCTGTCGGAGGAGGAGGTCCCTTTCTCCACACAGGAGTAGGAGAATTCCCTCATGATGGAGGAGGAGGAGGGGGTTGGGGAAATCGCCCTTTTGTTGGCCTCGGTTCGTGTAACATCACTGTGTTCCCAATTAATGGGCTGAGGCATTGGGGCAATCTCCAAAAAAGGAGACGGAGAGGAAGAAGAGGCAGTATCATTTGAGGAGTCCCCCTTCAGCATGCGAGAGGGGAAAACAGTGTTGTGGTGGTGGAGCAGTGAGGCTTGATGAAGTTTAAGGCAGGAAGATTACACAGTTATGTTTATGCAGGAGGAGGGGTACATTGCTGCAAGCTCCATGGACATGTATTTAGAAATGATTAATGCCTTGTTTGGGCCGATGGAATAGGAGTGGGAAGTGGTCTCAACCCTGCATAGTGAGGGTCCATTTGGAGTGGAGGTCCTAGAGGAGCCTCAGTTTGGGGAGAAGTCTTCGGAGGAGCACCAGCCTCTAGCAGTGCCACGGGAGTTACTGCATCTCTCTGAGATAGAGGAGGAGCGGGAGCAGGTAGTTGAGTATTTCCGTGAGCATGCCAGTACAGAAGGGACAAGGCAGGCACAGAAGTCCCTGGTGTGACATGCTGGTGAAAAGAACTCACAGCCCTTATGATCCTGGGTATAGCCGTACTTTGAGCTGCCACAAGTTAGACGGTCAAGGTTGAGGAGCATGTGGTTATCTGTGTGGAGGATGGCTGCTGTAAGAGAATGAAGCAGAGAAGCAGAAGCAGCAGCTGTTCCCTTAGCATTACAACCATGAAGAATCACATCCACCAGCAGCATGAAGATATTTTCATGGTGCATGACCCCCCCTCAGCCCACCAGTGACTAGTATGCCACACAACCAACTAAGAGTGGTCATAATATGTGGGCTAGCACCTCCCAGGGCCCGGGTGCATCCACACATTGTTGAATTCACCATGTAAAGGAGTGGGTGACCACTGTACCTGCCAACAATACACAATCCTCACTAGTGGCACCCGGGTATGGTGGCACCAGAAGCCATGTGTTGTAGGTGCCTCCACAAGGACCGGTTGGAGGCAAAATGCTTCTGGTAGTGCCAGCACCCCTATTTTGGCAGAATCCACATGAATTGTTCATGAGGCATGACAGCACATTCTGCTAGCATTACCTAATGCCCACTGGTCAAGGCTAGCTAGAACCTGCACCAATGGATGCAGCTTCTGAGAGCCATGTGCTGCATTGCTATCCTTACCTTCAGTAGGTAGCTGTGGGGGAATGAGGCAGTCATGGGGGAGTGACTCTCAGGGAGGATCTTCACATGCAGGAGAGGCTTAATAATTTGGGACAACATGAGGATGAGGACTTCTGGATGGTTATAACAACAGTAGGATGGTGATATTTTGCGGGCACAAAACACAATGGCATGTCCTCATCGTCAGCATGCATTAATGGTACCTCATTCACTATTAGAACTGTTTGCTTCCCAACCACATGCACCATGAAACACCTCAGCGGCTGGAGCAGGTAACAAATTGTATGCATCCAAACTGCTGTGCCAGCTGTCGTTAGATGACTTCCCATAGTATGATGCACTGTAGTGCTCAGTAAAGAACCATCTGTCCGACAACATACTTGTGGGTTTACAGCTTTGCTATCCCAATGCTACCATTCATATGGACCTCCTGTTGTTCCACTACTGTAACAGGTCATCATACCTTCACAGTATATAGGCATCAAGTTTATGTGCATCTGACTGTCCACTCTCTAGTATTGTTCATGCATAATCAGTACTCAAGATGGAAAAGCCCACGAGAGGGTGTCCCTGAGCAATTTCTCTTCACCGGCTATACCTGCACTGGTCATGAATCTTTCACCTAGTGTCAGTGATGTTTTGGCCCTTGGAGCTGCCAATCTGGAAATTCCTGGTGTTGCAAACATTGGGTGCATTCAGCTCTTCTTGCCATGACAAAGCACACCTGCAAGTTATGAGGCCTTAGCCACTTTGCCTCCGGCTCCTTCACATTCTCACAGATATCAACTCCTCTATGTCTTCTGCCCTGGAATGATTGCATGCAAAGAGCTGCCTGGTGTCATTCAAGTATGTGCTGCTCCTTTGAATTATTGTGAGGCCACCCAATGTGCAGTAAGGACCATGTGGTTAGAGCTCAGACTACTGGTTCACATGTCCATAGTAACCTGTATCTTTGGACACTAGGACTGGTGTAGCACCAAGTCCAATGTGGCCATAATGTCGATGTGCAATTCGGGTACTGCCTTGAATGAGAAAAAAAAACAGCAGCTGGGAATTTGACAGTGATGAACAACTATTCCTAAAAGCTGCTGGAATCCAGGTTTCCCAATGAAATAGTAGGGGAAGAGGTCTGACACCAACTTAATGAGAAAATGTGCACTGAGCAAGCACTGTCAGTCAGTGACCTGTGATGTTTTGATCTATGCTTAGATCTTTCCACAACACTGGTCTAACACAATGGGATGCTACTGGTATGCATCACTGGGCTAGGGCACTGATTTGGTGTCCAAAGCAAAGCAACAGTAGTAGTATTATCAAGGGTAATTGTGGGGAGCTGCGTTGGTATGCTGCTTGTCATTTGATATGGGGAAAGATGCACTTCTGGTCTATCATGCTCTCCCCATGTCTGTGCATGTGTCACATTAAATTGGCCTGCAAAGAAGTGGTACCCAAGTTGGTCCCTGCCTTTCCCCAGCACACAGACTTTCATCATGTTGTGCAAATGGACACATTTATTTGCATTTCTATTGTGTGTACTGCCACACTTTGGATTGTCATAGTGGGCTAACAGCATGCAGACTGTGTTCTTCTGAGCATGGTGCTAGTGGCGGTCATGGTGGGAGTGGTGGTGTACTTTTCGGTGGCACCTGATTATTCATTGCACAATCTGAGCTGTGACAGGAAGCCTGGGAGACTGCATGCAGGTGTGGTGGGTGCGCTGCTACTACTTCTTCTTTTGTGTCTGTCATAAAATTCTCCTCCTACTCTTCAAGAGTGTTTTACAGCTTTCCAGCAGCAATTAACATTCCCTTCAAGAATTGTAATTGTTAACTTCATAATCAGCCATGTCAACCCAATAAAATTCATTTTGGCCTACTTCCCAGTGGGAGGGAGGGAGTTGAGGAGACACAGGCTTAGAACTTTCAATTTCAACCTGCACTATCACATGGGATCTGCTCCTTGCTTCCTCTAATTGTGGATATAATTAAAAGTGCAACCTCCATTGAACATCCCTGTGAATGTACTTCAGAATGTCTTGATGGGTGGAGGTGGAAAGTTGGGTTGATACCTTCAATTGACCTCATGACATTCTGGCATCACCTGTGCACACTGCAAGTGCTGCAGCTTCTGCATATAAACCATGGGCAGCACGTCTTCTGCTGCCCACAGATCATCTTGTTTCTCCAGCCATATTGTCTGCATAAGTGCCGATCTTTCACAAGAGACAGACACGGTTAGGTCTCACTTTCAACCTTGGATGTCAGTAACCTCCTCCCACCACAGGTGTAATGTGAAAATTTCAACAAAAGCTTCCTGAACCCAAGTGTCATCCAAGGACACCAGCATAGTTCCCTCAGTTCAAGAGATGTAATCTCTTGTGACTGTGAGAAACCTAAAGGTGTCTCCCTGTCTAAACCTCAAGGATCTGTCATCCAGGTAGCCAGGACATGGCCATCGCTATTGGATCCAATTCCTGGGGGTGGACCAGTGAGAGAGGATCACCTAGATGGGGTGTCCTCAGTGAGTGGCAGTGGGACAGCAATGGGTGAGACGCGGTATTCCCCTTCCTTTAACAACTTTTTCCCCATCCTGTCACCTAGGACATTCCAAACCACTGCACCCCCCTTTTCTAACTTTAACGCCTTTGCACAACACATAGGACAGTGGACTAACACCAAAGCTGTTTACCTGACATGTCCCAATACAAGGGTCAGGCAAAGTCTGGCAATTGATCAGAATCACACACACTTGACATCCCTTTCCTTTCCTGACAGGGCTAAAAGGTTGAGCCAGAGAGCACAAGACGAGCAAGGCCAGTACTGCAGACAGTACGACGAGACGGCTACCACATGATAGTTCAAGAGAAGGAGAAAGGCAACAAGAATCGAGAGGGTGGGAAGGAGAGAAGTGACCTTGCCCTTTTTGTTCCAGACCAAGCTTTTGTGGAAGAGAGCCTAAAACCGCGAATAATAGCACAAGTGTCCTGCAGCAAATGTCATTGGTACACATGGCAAACCTATGCCGCGCCTGTGTTACCCGCCTTGACTACAAAGAAGCAACAGCCAAGCGGTTCATCACAACCAGTGAGTCGAGGGCAGAACTGATAAGAACGGGGCTGTGATGAGTGAGACTCGCAAAGTGGCAAGTTTAGAAGCAAAGCTAATGAACTTTGAATTAACTGTTAAAAGTGTGAAGGGGAGAGGAGCTGCAGAGGGAAAGCAGCACCATGTGGGTGCTAATTTGCAAGACTCTGGTTGAGCCCCAGAAGAGAGAAACTACAAGTACCAGAAGGCCGTAGGAGGGCCAGTGAACTAGGTCGAAGAGGGTCAAGCAAAATCCCTCTGCAATCGAAAGACTTTGATATACAAGCACTGTGAGAAAAAGGGAAGTGAATCCCACAGTGAAAGTGAACATTGAGAAACCAAGGGAACAGATACCTCACAAAAGGCAAAAGGGGTGGCTGCCCGACCGAGGGATATCCAGGGATGAAGCCATAACCCTAAGTAGTTGATTAAAGAATTGTGATAAGCAGAGGTTAAAGAAACAGCAAGGGTGACCTCGAAGGAGTAATGCTGGAGATGAAGTTATCGCCCAAGTACTAGCAGTCAAGAGGGGTCCGAGCCCGGCAGAGAGAGATCCAGGGGTGAAGACATCACCGAGTACTGACGGTCAAGAGAGGTCTGAGCCCGGCAGAGGGAGATTCAGGGGTGAAGCTATCCTCCAAACTTCAACGGATGATCTGATATAAAATTAAGGAGGACGATTGAGAAGGGTCATCCCAGAAGGGGAGGGGGAACAAGGGGTGAAGCCTTCGTCCCTATCGGAACTGTGAAATACAATACAAAAATGGGTCAGCCCAGAAGAGGGGGATCCAGGGGTGAAACCATCACCCTATCTGAATTGTGAATTACATTTTAAAAGGGTCAGCCCAGAAGTGGGGACCGAGGGGTGAATCGTCACCCAGTGAACATTGGAAAAGAACTTCCATTTGTTAAAGGAACTTTTGGTTTTGGTTTTTGAACACGTCAGGTCCTCGAAGGCAAGAGACTTTCAAGTGAAACGAAACTTGCCAATCAATGGTTCTGTTTACTGAAAAGCTTGTGGGGCAAAAGCTGAACTATCATCTTGTGCTAGAAAAGCCAGAGAGTGTGTCCTGAGAGCTGCCATTAGAACTGTCATCTCGTGCTGGAGAAGCCCAGGACTGTACTGCGCTCCAAACTTCCATCTTACCCCATGCTCGAAACGTGGGGAAGGAAGACCCAAGCTACCGCATCCTGACATATTTTTTTAGAACACTTCTTTCTTTTCCTGAGAACTATCCCCCAGCCCTTTATGTATTAGTTGTGAAGTTTTGGCAATAGGTTAGTATATGCACTTTTTATTTTGACACAACGCCACTAGGGCTACCTTATCTTTCATTTGATTGTCGATGCATGCTCCCATCTTAAATTTAGGTTTAGATTGGGTGTTTTTCCAACCTGCACACAGCATTAATTGTTCAATAAACACCCTTGAACTGTGATCACATGTGTCTGACTTACTTGTTGTCACCATGAGTTCCTCACATATGGTGTCAGAGTGGGATCTGATTCAACTGACAAAAATTGAAAACTCATGCTAATAATTGTCGTGCCACCAGAAGGGGACACCAAGATAGTCGATCTCCAAGAATCGGACCATGCGTCCACATTGAAAGAGGTGTTATCTTCTCAGTTAAATATTCCATATGGCCAACAAGATTTATTCTTCAAGACTCAAGTCTTACTAGCTACCCTTCCTCTCTCTCTTTATAACATACAACCTTGGTTCCGGATAATTCTCAGAATTTTACCAGTTTTCTCTTTCATTAGACCCAGTACCTTGAATCCCCTTGCTCCTGAATCCTTTCTTTTTCAGGGGAATAATTAGTTGTTATCAGTGGCGGGACCATCAGGTTTACAAACTAGCTTATCTGGGCCCACTCCTTCGGCAGACTCAGAATCAGAGGACTCTGAAGATTTTGAGACCTTGTCTGAAGGGATCCAGAGTTATTTCTTCTCTGATTCAAACACCTCAGGGGAAACCGTTACATCTTTGAAAGAAATGGCTGATCTACCAATATCATTTCCCAACTAGCAGCCCACCAGATACAGGCCGAAAACAGACTCCAAGAGAATTCAAGCAAACTAATTGAGTTACAGGCAAGACCTTCCCTGCTCCAGGACATTATTCAACCCTATCTTGAAGGTGAAGATTTGGGCATTTAATTTCTTAACTTCAAACGCTTAGCTGACCAATTGGGTTGGGAAGAAAACCTCAAAAGGTGTTACCTGGGACTTCTACTAAAAGGGGAACTCCAAACTTCCTACCAATGACTCAACCTTGCACAAGGAGCCTCCTTCCTATCCATCAAGGAAGCCTTATTGAAAAGAGTAGGGCAAACCTGCCATTTATATAGGCAGAAATGACGAGCCATCAGATTAAACCCGGGAGAAACCCCTTTAGAAATGGGCGAACAAATTAAAAGACTCTAGATGAACTGATAGAGATGACCACCCTACAACAATTTTCCAACTCCTTACCCCCTTTTTTGCAAAAAGCCATCCTTGAATTAAATCGGCCTACTCTAACTATGGCCATTGAATCGGTGCAAAACCACTCGGATGCGGCTTAACATTTTCACATAGCCCATCGGTGGGAGGATCGAAAAGATCATAAACCCATCCTTCAACCTCAACCCCAAGGAATAGAGAAACCTAGGAATCATACAAGAGCAAGGAAGGGGTACAGAGTGAAAGAATAGAAATCTGGAAAATAGACCCGAAGTCCAAAGAGGAAAGTAGAAGAGAAGAAGTAAAAGGAAGCAAACCATCCCCTCTGGTCTGTTTTTCCTGTAGAGAAATAGGACATCTAGCTAGACACAGTCCCAAGAATATAAAGGAGGAGCCTATGGAGATAGGCTGTTTGAAGAGAGAAGAGTCGGCGGAAGCCGACACGAGGTAGAAACCTTTAGTAGTTGTGCATTTCAAACCCCTGCCAAGTTCATTTATGAAAAGGCTGGGGTAAATGGGAAACAGCTATGGTCTCTCATCAACTCCAGTAGTAAACAGACCGCTATACGGGCCGATTTAGTTAACACAAAGGACCTAGATCACGCAACCCTAGTCTGAATGACTTGTGTACATGGAGACAACAAGGTATAGACAAAAATTCCAGTGAGCAATGACATCAGGTGTGACTCCTGTGAAATACCATCACACATCATTCCAGGGCTCCCGGAAGAAGTTCCCCTGGGATGAGATTTTCCCATCTTCTCTACACTCTTACAAGAGCATCCATCTCTGTTTGGAGATTTTCTACCCCAGAGATCTTGGCAAGAAACCTGCATATCCCAAAACTTGCCCGTATGGGACTGGGAAAATCTAGAACATGCAGAATCAAAAATAATCCCTGACACCCAGATCATAGGTCATTGCAAAGAGAGTGATACAACCACTATCCCTCTACCTACGAAACCCATTCAGTGGAATATGCAAGAGTGCATGGACATCTCTCATCCCTGTTCTCTGCCCTGTTCTAACCATAAAATAACCTGACCAAAGAACAGGTATATCCACCTCTCATAGGGGAAGGATATATGAGAAACCTGAAGGTGTCTCCCTGTCTAAACCTTGCGGATCTGTCGTCCATGTGGCCAGGACACGGCCATCACTATTGGATCCAGTTCCTGGGGGTGGACCAGTGAGGGAGGATTACCTGGATAGGGGGGTCCTTGGGGAGTGGAAGTGGGACACTGACAGGTGAGATGCAGGATTTCTCTTCCTTTAAAAACCTTTCCCCATCCTGGCACCTAGGACATTCTAAACAACTGCCCCCTTCTAACTCTAGTGCTTTCGCACAACACTAAGGACAACTGAATAACACCAAAGCCATTTACCTGACATGTCCCAATACAAGGTCAGGCAAAGTCAGGCAATTGATCAGAATCACACACACCTGACAGAACTTTCCTTTCCCCACAGGAAGAGCAAGGCGAGCACACCAGACAGCATGACGAGACAGCTACCATGCGACAGCTCAAGAGAAGGAGAAAGTGGCAGGAATGAGAGGGTGACGAGGAGAGAAGGGACCTTGCCCTTTTCATCTCAGACCCCCAGAACCTTTGTGGAAGTCAGTCTAAGACCGTGAACAATAGCACAAATGTCCTGCAGCAGATGTCAACAGTACATTGGGCAAGACTATGCTAGGTAGGAGCGAGGGAAGCTCCTGTGCCCGTGGTACCGGCCTTGACTCCAAAAAAGCCAACAGACAAGTGGTTCATCACAACTGTTGAGTCGAGGGGAGAACCGATAAGAACCGGGCTGTGGTAAGTGAGACTCACAAAGTGACAAGTTTAGAAGCAAAGCTAATGAACTTTGAATGAACTGTTGAAAGTGTGAAGGGAAGAGCAGCTGCAGAGGAAAAGCGGTTCCACGTGGGTGCTTAATCATGAGACTCTGGTGAAGCCCCTTATGAGAGAAACTACAAGTACCAGAAGGCCATAGGAGGGCCGGCGAAATCGGTCAAAATGGTCATACAGAGGGTCAAGCAAAATCCCTGTACAATCGAAAGACTTCGATCTACAAGCACTGTGAGAAAAAGAGAAGTGAATCCCATAGTGAAAGTGAACATTGAGAAACCAAGGGAAAAGAAGTCCTGCAAAAGGCAAAAGGGGTCCGAGCCCGACCGAGGGAGATCCAGGGGTGAAGCCATCAACCAAAGTTGTTTGATAAAGGAACTGTGATAAGCAAAAGTTAAAGAAATGCCAAGGGGAAACCCGGAGAAGAGACCCAGAGATGAAGGTATCGCCAAAGTACCAGCAGTCAAGGGGGGTCCAAGCCCGGCAGAGGGAGATCCAGGGGTGAAGCTATCATCCAAACTTCAAGAGAAGATCTGATATAAAATTAAGGAGGACGATTGAGAAGGGTCATCCCAGAAGAGGGGGACCAGGGCTGAAGCCTTCACCCTATCAGAACTGTGAAATACAATACAAAAAGTGGTCAGCCCAGAAGAGGGGGATCCAAATGAAACTATTTGAATTGTGCATCATATTTTTTTAAAAGGGTCAGCCCAGAGGAGGGCACCCAGGGGTGAATCGTCACCCAATGAACATTTGAAAAGAACTTTAATTTGTTAAAGAAACATTTGGTTTTGTTGTCTGAACCCGTCACATCCTCGAAGGCAAGAGACTTCCAAGTAACACAAAACTTGGCCATCAACAGTTCTGATTACTGAAGGGTCAAAAGCTGAACTATCATCTTGTGCTAGAAAAGCCAGAGAGTGTGTCCTGAGAGCTGCCATTAGAACTGTCATCTCGTGCTGTAGAAGCCCAGGACTTTACTGTGCTCCAAACTTCCATCTTTCCCCATGCTCAAAACGTGGGGAAGGAAGACCCAAGCTACCGCATCCTGACATATATATATTTTTTTAGAACACTTCTTTCTTTTCCTGTGAACTATCCCCCAGCCCTTTTTGTATTCGTTGTGAAGTTTTGGCAATAGGTTAGTATAGGCCCTTTTTTATTTTGACACAAAGCCACTAGGACTGCCTTATCTTTCATTTGATTGTCGACGCTTGCGCCCATCTTAGATTTAGGTTTAGATTAGGCATTTTTCCAACCTATTAATTGTTCAATAAACACCCTTTAAATGTGATTACTTGTGTCTGTCTTACTTGTTGTCAGAATGAGTTCTTCACATGACTCACTGAATATCTGCTCTCAACTGTCACCCAAAGTCACCTGCACAGTTCACTCAGTGCAAAAGATGGGCACTGATTGTTATATCCTGCCTCCCTGAATGTCTGCAACTTTCCCCCACCACACATCTCATGTAATGTGCCAATTCAATAGCAGATCTATGCTCAGAGATTCACTGCTCCTCCCTGCACCTGAGTGTCGCCCAAGGGCACGTGCACCATTAAGTCAGTTCAAGACAGAAACTGACATCCTGCTATCACCTGCCTCCTGGATGTCTGCAAATTCATCACACCATAAGTGTCACTTGAGAATTTCAACCATAGCACAAGGTGCGGTGAGGGATTCCATGTTCCTCCATGCACCTGCTTGTAACCCAAGAGCCCATGAGCAGTTCCCTCAATTCAAGAAATGTTATGTTGTGTTGTTACTCCCTCAATATCTGAACCCGAGTTTCCTCCAAGTGGACCTGTGCAGTTCACTCAATTCAAAAGATGGACACTGATCATCCCTGACTGTAACTTTATCCCACTGCAGGTCTCACATCACTGTGTCAACATAATAGGACAAGTTGGATTAAGGGATTCTATGCACCTCCATGAACCCGAGTGCCAACCTTATTGCACTTTAACCATGTGTTCACTGACTTCAAGACTCTGGGCCTGATCACATGTTGGGCAGTATACCGGCTGGGATACCGCCCAACTTTATAAGTTAGAGCGAAACTTGTCCGGCGGTATTACTGCCGGATAACGTGTTGGGTGCTAACTGTAAGTACCCATTCTCCTTTGGGTCCATTGGACCCAATAGGGAATTTTCGGTGCAATTACCACACAGTAATACTGGTGGCAGAAATTGAGCTAAAAATTAGCATTTTTTCTGCGTGTTTACACCCAACACGCCAGACTCGAGATTGGGTGGACCCTTAAATGCGGTGGTAACATTGTTTCCACTGCATTTAAGGGCTACTGCCCAACTCATGATCAGGCCGTCTGTATGTCTTGACTCCCTGAAATTTTATTCTGCCAAATGTCATTGTATTGTCTCCAGACTCCAATAAGTCTCACTCAAAATCAAAATTATTATCTGTGTATCTCATGAACCAGACCTACAAGCTGATCTCACCCTCGGGATTCTATCCCCCTAACACAAATGCCACTTTTGTAGTTAACGGTTAAAAATCTGAATGTGTCACACTGCATAATCACAAAATACAAGAAAGCTGCTATTAAAGTTTTGTAAATCTGTCTCGCCAAACCCTCACAACATCACGACATCTCACAACCCTTCCTCGCACTGGGCAATTCTAGCTTTATGATCACTTTCCCAACTATCCAAACATTCTTCTACAAAAAGTACCTGACTCTCTGGAAGCTACCAGAGACTGCATGAAGTCCAACTACCTAACTCCTTATATTGCCAGCGGGTTCCAATTTTCGGATCAAACTTTTCAAACCACATGGAATTCGGGTGATTCGAAGTTCAAACAAATACATGTGTACAGTACTAATAAATCCCTGCATATACCTCCAATATGTACATCGTGACTGAAGTTGTACTGTGAACTAGATAGGAAGACCTTACATTAATTAACCTGCCTGGCTTCTTTTTCAATGTGCATACATACATGACTGATGGAACCTTTCAGTCCATATTCACTTTGAATGATGGACTCACTTAGTTGGCTTATACCACAATATATTGAGACATAAAACTGTAAATATATGGAATACTTTTCACTCCAGTTCAGGTGCATCCCTGACAATATGTCATACATGCATGCCAAATTTAGACCATGGACCAAGTTTCTGTTATAAACACAAGGGAGGTACGAATAATCTATACCTCCAGAAGGCCACAGTGCTTGGAATGAAAATAAAAGAAGATTTCTACATCAATTTGTATTTCTTTCACAAACACATTATCACATACAGGAAATATGTCTAAGGCCAATTTCAATGCTCATTTTGGTAAGCATCAACACATCAGCTGATCAAATGTGCAGATTAAATCAAGAAAAAAAGAACATTCTGATGTTAATAAGTACTTATGGCATACATGGAAACTTCAAAATAAAATGATAAGATAGCTTAGCATCAGAAGTCCTTATTAATGATGTATTTAGTAAATATACAATGTGCTCTAAAAATTGAATAACTTTGCAAATCATTTTAATTTGAAGGATATTATTTCATGGACTAGAATTTAGCACTTTCTCACTCAATAGCTCTTTGCTCTATTTCTCTTGATCCCTGCTTCTTGAAGCAGGACAACCAGAAATAAAAACACAGACTTCAAGTGGGGAATCCTGTGAATTTTAGGATTACAAGTAGAATGGGAGTAGCAGTGACAGGGAACCAGCTGGTATGTGTAGACATATATTGTTATCACATGTATCCTGCAGGTATGTCCTCATTGCATTTAGGGCCCCTATGGGGTAAGGTGAGGGAGACATGGATAGGCTTTACTGGGGGCATTGGGGAACTGACATGCCTTGCAAGGGACATGGGGATCAGGCTGTTGGGTCTTCAATAGTGCTAGCTATTTTCAATTTTGGTGTTGTTCTTTAGTTTTTATGAAGGTAATAACAAATACATAGGTTGAGAAGAACTTCCAGCCAATACATGGCTAGCATGCATCAATGAGCATTGATACTTAGAATATGAAAAGATCATGGGTTTGAGTGTGACCGTTTCAGGAACAACAATAAGAAAGCAGTAATGAAGAAAAAAAGAAAATACTTACAAAATATATTGGATAATATTGAATATCAGGTGAATACATTATGAGTAGATATGAATCAAATTACAAATCAAATTGCAGAATTATGTGCATATGTCAAAAATGATGTAATTCAAAATATTGATTTTCATTGCATGACCTGAACATGTGACCCTTTCCCCCATTAATCACCCCAATAATTTCAAGAGGACATTGCAGATGCACGTGTTGATGAGATCACTATTCCTAATTCTCCTAATCGTGAAGATATACCACCACCAAATTCCCCTATGTTTGTTTCCCACAGTGAGTTTCCTTCCCTATCATAATGTTTTATAATTTAAATTATAAAACATTATGATAGGGAAGGAAACTCACTGTTTAAATGGGCATCATTGCTTTCTTAATAAAAAAAAGCACAATTGGATGTCCGCGGACAAGATACATGTTCGTGTCCACAGCATTGTACTACAGTGACGTTATGCAAAGTACTGATGTTTGTGAACGGATATTCATGTCTGCAGTGACAATGTGCCAATGTCAGAGCATGGTTGTGGTCTCCATAGTGCAATAGAATTATGTCATCCGGCTGCGCAGACATTCACAAAAAACGATTGTGTCAACAACGACATGACGTACCTTTATTTAGTTTGTATATTTGAGAGGGGGTGCACCTGTGTAAACACCATGCGGGTGCACCAACATTCGCAAACACTGTGATGCAGTCATGGACAGCTGCAGATGTCATGACATGATAGCGCCCATGTGGCATGATGAAGTTTCCACGGTCAATGTCCATCCTTTGCGGACATTTTAAAATCCAATGTATGCCTACCCTACCAACTCTTAAATTGAAACGTTACCCTTTCACAACTGCTGCTAACATTCTTTGCTGTCCTCTGAACGTTGTACAACTTTTAAAGTCCACGGAGCATAGTGGAGACCACAGACAGATTCTCTAAAGGGGCCCTTCCATTTCTTTTAGTCATTCTCAATCTAGCAGACCTCAGGAGAGAAACATATTCTGGTAGCTGCTTGGAAGTTACATGAAAGAACAATGGCATCAGTCATGGCCATACCTCACCCTCAGAGGCCATCAGCACCAAACCCACCGCAAGGACCTGGAAAAGGGAACCGGGCACTGGTCCAGATGAGCTGAAGGAAGAAGAGGAAGATGACGACACAGTAGAAGAGGTACCTTCTACATCTAGTGTTCATAGAGAATCCTGGGTGTGGAGATTTTTTACCAGCATTGCTGGAGTGCCAAAGGCTCAGGCTGTCCATTTGCACTGCACTGAGTGTGGTACCACCGCAGTATAAAGAGAGGACCTGAGGTAGCGGCCCTGTAGTTATGGTTAAGTTGTTCAACCCAGAGCAGTTTTGGGGCAGAGTCGTTGGACACATTTGCATGAAACTTTGCAAACAAATTATATGACCATGGCTGAAAGCCATGGTTAGTGGGCACAAAAGAAAACTACTGGTAGAACAAGTGCAGTGGCAACAGCCGAAGGGCATGGCTAGTGGGCAGTGAGGAAAACATTTGTTAAGAGAGACTTAAGGTGATCAGATTTAATGCAACAAAACCCCTGAAATCCAGCACTCGCATTTCAATCAAGTTCACTTGCAGAACAAAACTGCATCACATGGACCAAACAGTGATAGGGCTATTGGTCAGGAGAAATAAAGCAATTGAAAGGATTGGGGGGTTCTATGGAAAGAGGAGGTGGCTCTTGGTCAGTGTCTGTGAGGACAGAGAAGGGTTTGGTAATTTTCTAGCATTATCAGGGGAATACCAAGGCAATCCTGTGGGCATGGGTAGTTCAATGCCACTGTATGCGTAGTTTGTTGCCATTTTCAGGGGAATATCGGGGGAATCCCACGGGAATGGGGAGAGAGTGAAATAAAAAATAATTTTACACCTCCAGTGATCACATCTTCTAGGCCGGGGGTCATTGATCTCTGTCCAAAAACATGGCTAGTGTACCCAAACAAACATATTGGTGAAAATGTACAGATACCATGAGCAAAGGCCATGGATAGATAACCCCAAAGAAACCTATTGGTCAACACATACCGTATCCACAAACGAAGTTGTGGCCACCGACTATGGCTAGTGGGCCACGTAGAACCTATTGGTGCAACATGTACAGTGTCCAGGGTCGAAGGCAATGGCTAGTGGGCTCCAAAGAAACCCATTGGTGTAACATGTACAGTTCCACGGCTGAAGGTTATGGCTAGTGGGCCCGACGAAATCTATTGGTGAAACATATATAGTGGCCACGGCTGAAGGCCGTGGACAATGGCCATGCTTGAAAGCCATGGCTACTGGGCCCCAAAGAAACGTATTGGTGCACCATGTACAGTGGCCACGGCTAGTGGGCCCAGAATAAACTATAGTATATCAAAACGCTTGAAATTCAGTGGGAAAAAAATGCAGCCCCTTATGCAGCATATGACAACAATGATGCCATCACAGATGACATCACTGATGCCATCACTGATTGCATCTCTAGTTACATCATGCATGACATCACTGACATCACGGATTTCATTAATTATATTTCATAATAGGACAACTCTGTTTTTTAACCTAACAAATATGTACATATTTCATAGTTACACAGTACAGAGTATTGTGCCCTTATTTCTTTAAATGTAATTCATGGTATACAATTGTCATTACATGCAGACATTATTACAATGAAGAAGAATATGCAAGTAGTTATGTACTTCTGAGGTTAAACTGTTATATTGTAGTAAAAATCATACTTTATTTTCAAGAGAAATCACTAAACTAGTAATACTAATGCCATATACATAATTACATATTTACTTTCTAATATTTATTATTTTTCTATAAATGTAACAATGTAACAATTAGTATAAGTAAGTGTTTTTTGTGTGAATATTAAGACTTGTTATTTAAAAAACAATGGGCCTCATTATGAGTATGGCGGTAAGGCAACAATGGTGCACCGCCATACTA
Organism: Ambystoma mexicanum; assembly: GCF_040938575.1. NCBI lineage: Eukaryota > Metazoa > Chordata > Amphibia > Caudata > Ambystomatidae > Ambystoma > Ambystoma mexicanum. Next base: position 474,184,943 of record NC_090930.1, read on the forward strand.
CGAGTTGTGCTCGCGGGTCTCGCTCTACCCACCAGTTCTGACCTGCACAACTCGGGTATGTACCGGCACGGTTATGAACGGTGCCGGTGCTAACACTTACTATTAAACATGTTTTTTTTTTTTTTTGTACTACTCCATATACTTAGATTTACCAGAATCAGGTACTTCCCTGCAATGAAGTATTGTAATTGTTTATGATACATGAAATCCAAGCAGTTTGTATAAAATTACATATTTTTATTTAAAACTTTATTATTGGATAAGTACTACACATGACTGATCCCCATGTAATCATATCATACTATTGTATCATTGTATTGCTCCATGTCATGTTGTTATTATGGTTAAGTGTAAAAAAATAAAATTTGTATTAATAGTGGTCGAGTTAAACTGGTCCTGACTTCCCACATCCACTGAATTTCAAGGGTTTTGTTGTGATAAATATGGTCAAATTAACTAAACTTAAAAAGTTTTTTTTCAATGAATTTCAACAGTTTTGCCATACCATGACTTTTTGATGTGCCTCCGGCCATGTCCACTGTATATCTTCCCTCAGTATGTTTCTTTAACACCCGCTATGTGGCGACATGAGACCACTAGCCAGGGTCTTCGACCCTGACTACAGAGCACAGCCTTTGGTCATGCCCACTTCACATTTGTAGACACTTACAGCCCAATACGCCATTTCCAGTGGCCACAGCATTCCACTGTGTCCACTTTCCACCCCGCACCTCACTGTAGCTGTCCAAATACGTTTTTCCTAATTCCTTTTTTTTTTACTTTTTCCCCAAAACTACAAATAAAGTCCCTGCCTTCCCATTCACTCACCAGGTGCCCTTCTACTCCGGACATGACCCCCATTCCTCTAGATTCATGTTTCCCTCCCTAGCCCTTTTCCATGACAACCCCCAAACCTCATTGTTCTGTGTGACACACTTTCATACGAAATATGGTTTTCTTTTGTAGCCGCAGTTCTCCTGCTGAATAATCGCAATTAAAAGCACACAAATGTCTCATAACTGCGGTCCCTAGCCTCTCCCTGACTCCCCAATTTCACATGCTGTTCTCTTACCCCACTCCCCACTTCTAGCCAGATGCCATTGCATTGTTTTTCCTTGCATTGATTTTCCTCCTCCAAATGGCATTTTTCTGTCTTTTCCTTTTCAGGTAGCTCTGGGTATATGTCATGATGCCTACCCCCAGGCATCCGGACCAAGCCCATCAGCCCCGGGAGCAGGCATCTAGACATTTAATAAAACCTCAGCAGCCCCGGCTAGGGGCTATCTGGGTTCAGTCCTGGCGCCTTAGGCGCCAGGCTCATAGTAGGAATCAGTCCTGGCGCCTAAGGCGCCAGGCTCATAGTCATTACTTACCTCAGGCATACCATGCTGCAAATGACTCCAATCCAACATAAAGTCTGAAAGGGACTATTTTTCTACAGCGACTATTTTTTACTCGGGTGTGGTTCTAGGGACTTCTTACCTGGGACTACTTTTGAGGCTATTTAAACCACGCTTCGTGTTATTCTGCATCCAGCAGCGTAACACTCACCGTGCCTGCATCCTGCATCCAGTCTTCTGCCACGCCTGTCTCGAATCCGGAGCTCCTAAAACAAAGAGAAAAGAAAGGGACAAGGTTAGAAAACAAACTTATTTCTATTCCACACCTGATTCTGGATCCATCTTGTCTCCGGACCTGTAAAGAACATCATTTCTGCATGCGCCGCACCTCCAGCTGCAGCGCCGCGCCATACTCACCAGTCTTCACAGCATTCTTCGGGTCGGCGCTGCCTCCATCATTTCTTCGCCGAACTTCGGCACCTAGGAGACAAAAGAAAACCACAAGGTGAGCCGAGGGAACCAACAAATATAATTCTTACCACCATAGACTTACCTGATTTACCACCTGAGGCATCCTTTTGTGACTCTCCATATTTTCACGTGCCGCATCTGTAAAGAGAGACAAAACAAAACGTTTTCCTCGTGCAACATTTACCGGACAGCGCCGGGTAATACAGACTCTTACCTGAGCGCCACCAGCTGCCACAAGAGCATCTATTCACGAGCCAGCTGCAAGAAAAGAAAGGAAGGGGGGAACAAGAGTGAACATCGGACATATTGAACTCTATGAACTTAATACTTACTGGTCCTCACCAGGAACCTCAGAGTCAATACTCTCCGGAACTCTCCCGAGCCTTCAAACCAGTGAAGTAACTGGAATCGATGTGCCCCTGCAAATCCACGCAGGATGGAGAGCTCATCTTTCAAGAATATAAGGTGAGATTGCTGTGAGGGCATTTCAGAGGTGATTAGTTGGGGAGAACTGTGGGGGTGCCATCACTTGAATCCACAAGTGGCTAAATCCATCTCTCCACTTGCAGGAAAATATTTCTACGGGTTAAGCAGACAAGATTAGGAGGGCAGATCCAGTCAGTCATCACTGCACTACGCATCACGTGGGTGGAGACCGCAGCTGTCCCGGTCCGACTGATGCCCCTGTGGGAGCCAGGTGAGCGTAACAGTATAGCCATGGGTATCACGAGCATCGAACAAACAAAAAAGTTGTGTTTTTAATTTCTGAAAACCCTCTCTGCTGCAAAGCACCATGGGAGATATCACTATAATTTTGAGAGAAGGGAGCACCCCCTTCTTTGTCAAATATTTTAAAAACTATTGGAATAACCCCAGAACCCCCAGAAATCAAGTCAATGCTCCGTACCCAAGTTGTTTCATACCTGATCCATTTCCATCCAGTAGTTCTCGCTCAGTACTCAAGCCATTGGAACTAAACTGAACCTGCTGTTTTTTTTTGTTTTCTTAATACCGTCTCTATTTTTGTATCACATCTTTCCCAACATACCTAGTCAAGGGGGAGGGGCGGTGTGGTGGGTGTAAGTACAAGTGTGTTTGCAAAATGTCATCCACATTCGTCACACGAGTCAAAAGTTATTAGCTATTCATTTCTCAGGTTTCCTATGTTACATGATGCTCAACTTAACTATAGTGCATTGGACTTATTTACTGATTTACCATTTAAAAATGGCTTAATTTCACATACAAATACATTGTGCCTATCACCAGCACAAACTGTAGTTAGGTTGAAGACAAGTCACTATGGCGTTTCAGAAAATAACATTTCTAAATACCTTTTGCACCCTTGTATACAAGAATCTGAAAATATTCATCAGTACTATTCAGAAGTAGCCGCCTGTGCATGCAACATTACAGAATTGTACATTAATGGTGTCATAGTTTAAACATGGGTTTCTTTGATCGTGTTTTGAACAGATTTTAGCATAGGGTTTTCCCATACGAAAAAAAAACAGATTTAAAAAAAGAAAGAAATTCATCTTGCTGATTTCAAGTTCTTAATGTTTTAAACGTATGTATATATCACGCTTGCCCAGAATGAACCTGCATTTTTTCATAAAAACTGTGCCAAGAACGTAGGAGTTTCACAGGTCATATAGTAAACCTACAGCATGCAATCCAACAACACACCCTCCTACCACACACTCCTACAAAACATGCTCCTATGAAACATACTCTTACAGCATGCACTCTTTCAACAAGCTCTTACAAAACAGGCTGCTATGACTTAGGCTCCAATGACATATAATACGGCATGTGCTTCTACAACACGTGATCCTATGACACCCTTTTAACACATACATTTATGAAATGCACTCCTATGACACATGGTCCTACAACAAACTCACAGCACACACTCCTACGTCATGCTGTTACTGCACACACTCCTACAATAAGCGCTCCTACGACACACACTGCTACAAAATGTGCTCCTACAAAACACACACCTATGACACACACTCATAGGAGACATGCTCTATTTATATTTGGTGCTTGCCCAAAACAAATGTTCATCTCTCATATCAACTGTGATAAGAAGGTATGAGATTAAAGTTCATACATAATGCCATTGCATATTCTGAAAAATCACATGAAATTCAGGGCTGACTTTGATGTCAGTTATCAGAAGTAATTAATGTGCACAAACTCTACAAAATGAGTTTTACAGTTACGCAATTGTAACCTCCTGCAAAGTCACATGAAAGTGTGGGATAACTTTGATATCAGTTTTCAAATTAAAATTGTGCAATGTACACACTGAAAATCTCATATGCCTCTGTACAGTTTGGCACATTAATTCAAGTATGAACAGTAAACATTATATATGTTTATTTGTATATATTGAAAATGCTATAAAAAAGTGTACAGAGACATGTAAAGTACATTACATACCCTCAGAAAAAATGTACAGATTGTATACAAAACATACACAGACATGTAGAGTACATTATGTATGCTCTGATTGAATGACAAAAAACTATTTAAAATGTACACAGACATGTACAGTATGTGCATTTCACAAACTCAGAATACATGTACAGCTTCCATACAAAATGTTCATGGGCATTTCAAGTATGTAAATAACACAAGCTCAAAATAAATGTACAAGTTCTCTACAATATGTACATGGGATTTAGATATGTACATTACACTCACTCAGAATGAATGTATAGCATTTATACAAAATGTATATGGGTATGGGGAGTATGGACATGACAAATCAAAAACAATCATGATGTTGGAAAAAAAAGTTGGAAGTATTTGAAAACAGATTTTTTAGAAAATACTTTAGGTTGAACCAACAACAACTTAAAGTCTACACATGTTAGAAATTATAATGTCAGGGTAATAATATAATATACTTCAATTAATTAAAATATGTACAAATATATTATGTTAAATTCAAATATCATTGTAAACCATAAACATATAAGCAAACAATATTAACAAGTAATAATTAGACACATACAAACAATGTATACAATGTAGCAATATTAAAATGTAGATTACATGCACTCCTATAAAAACTGGTAAAGTATCAAAATAATGTATTTCAATATTAGTATATAATAACAAACCAAAATTATAATATCATTTACACAAGCAGAATTCCTCCAAATAGCACAATAAAAAATGCACAGAAAATCTTGTAAGTATTAAAAGTAACCCAAACATTCATTTAAAATTACAAAGTATACTTAAACATGTCAATAGCATACATTACATTAACATATCAATTTACCAAGAACATTTCATTATTGCACATATATAATTTAGTAAACAATGAACAGAATATAATAAATGTAATAAATAAGACAACATGTAAATACTAACAAAATCAGCACACATGTAATACACATTAAAACATAGATAAATACAGGTTAACATTTTTGCTAAATGCAAATAAATATTTACACAACACATTACATTACTTTCAATATACATTTTTTATAGCAAAAGCAAAACATTGCAAACCAAGAACAGGGTAAGTTAAGGTTGTCATAATATTTTATTTTGATATAATAAATTGTTTAATTAATTCAAAAAGTGTACTATGATGTTACCCTAACTTTATCATTTCTAATATGTGCAGTTTTTGTTGATTTAACCTTAACTATTTTTTAAAAAAAAGCTTTCAAATAATATTTAAACACCATATATTATGCTTTCACGCTAGAACCTGGGATAGTTATGGTTAAGATTAAGTTCTTATGGAGTTTTACAAAAGGACTTTTCTTAATAACTTCTGAATGTTTGCATGAAAAAATCTGAAATTATTCCAGAGTAATGTTTCGAGGCAACCTACTGTACATGCAGTTCAGAAATGTACAGCTTTTAACATGGCGTTTTCCCAGAGGAAACAACAATATTTGTGGGGCCTAAATATCAAAAATGCTACACTTATATTGTGGAAGTATACCATTTTTTACTGGCACAACTTTGAAAACTTAATATACATTAAGATATAAACAACTACAAACAAGGCACACACACCATATTTGCCTATACACTTACCTGGTTTTCCATTTTGAAAAAAACTGCAATGTCAACTTCTCTACAAAACAACCACTTTTCCATTCACAAATGTACATGCTGATAGTTTACATTACACATGCACAGTTAGTAATTATTACGATGTTGATATAGTAATAATCAATCCCCATACAGAAACACTCAGCAATGCTTATTTTACAACAAACAGATGTGCTTTGAACTAAGCCTGAATGCAGAAATCTTCAGACCGCACATATTAACAATGTTAAACACTTCAATTGATGACATTAATTTAATTTAATTTAATTTATTACTAATGTGTTACAGCTTATCATAAGCTTTTCACATGACGTAAGAAATTACATTCGAACAACAATCAATCATTAAAAATAATATTAACATATTGAGTAGATAGAAAAAATAATAGCATAAAAGGCATAGATTAGTAGAAAGGAATCCATAAATCCACCAATGAATGAATATTAGTTTTTTCCTTTTTCCTAGGAGTGACGTTCCCAAGGGACATCCCCGAGTTGACATTTGCTATATGTTTATGTCCAATGATTTCTCAGCAATCGTCCAAACATTATACATAGCAATGTATAATTTCATTCCTTTTCCCTTTGCATTAACGGCTCTGTGCCAGAATTCGTTACTGCCAACATATTCCAAGTTATGGACAAAGTCTGTATAAAATATTGTATAGACCTTTGCCATAGCGACACATCTAGTGAGGACGTGTTTGCCCGTTTCAGATTCCGTTTTGTCCTTGCACAGCCTGCAGTAACGTTCAGGTAGGGGGAGATTGTTCTTAATCCCACTTATGGCCAGTACAGGTAGCTGATCGATCCTTAGCAAAAAAATGAATCGACGTAGACGTGGTGAAGGGCATAGATTCAGGTATGGTAATGGTTTTTTAATAGTGTAATTCATGAATTGCACAAATTTGTAGCGCTTCAGATCTTCCAAATGCGCAAAATTGCTGATCCAGTCGTGTAATTCAGATTTCTTGGCTAGCGCTCTCAGCAAAGGAGTAGAGACCACTTGTTGTTTTTGTGTCCAGCCAATAGCTTCGAGGTAGTTGATAATATTCTTTTTCATAATAGAATATGAAGACACTTTGTTAATTTCGCAGTGAATCGCTGCTAACAATAAATTGGCTGTATCCGATGTTACTTTTAGATATAGTTCAGCTCTTTTCCTGAGTAGAAGAGACTTCCAGGAAATAAGGCCGAGCTCTAATCTGAGGATGGCCATTGGGATACAGCCCGGGAGTCCGAGTATTTATTTCCAAAATTTTCCTTCGAGGATTTGAAGCCAGTCAAGGTCTATCAATTGTAGTGCCTCAAGGCCATAGATTATCATTGGTGTTAAGACCTGAAGGTAAAGTTGGCGTGCTGCCCAGATGGTATAACCAGAATAAGATGTAGAAAAACGGTAAATAAGTGCTGTGACTTGGGCAGCCCTTGTGGATCTAATTTGTTTGCAGATGGTATATTGCCCCTTGGGCTCAACCTCGACACCCAGGTATCTGTAGTATGGGGTATATTTGATTTCCGTCCCAAATATGTTTAGACCGATTCTTGCTGTCTTCTTAGAACTGAACATTACCATCTGTGTTTTATTCAGATTAATCGCCAGCCCATTTGATTTAGTATAGGACCATTATGCCTCAGCTGATCTTCGCATGCCGCTAATGGTGTGGTCCAAAATGACTAAGTCGTCCGCATATGCTAGCACCACACAGTGGGAGGGTCCAATCTTAGGGGGGCAGTTATTTTCCAATGATAGCATTTTAGGTATGTCGTGAACAAACAAGTTGTACAATATTGGTGCCGTAACGCATCCTTGTTTCACACCACAGTTTTGATTGATCTTATTAGTCATATTCCCTTTAGCATCCAGCTTCAGGGAGACTGTGGTATTGTGGTGCAATAATTTGAGATAATATAGTATTTCTTTTGGACATCCCAATTTTTCAAGTTTGGCCCATAGTAATTCCCTGGGGACTAGGTCAAAGGCGGACCTAAAGTCTATGAACAAAGCGTATAACGGTGGATTACCTGATGTTCTGGCTTTGTTACAGAGAATGTCCATTACTACCAAATTGTGTGTGGTAGAATATCCGCTTCTAAATCCACATTGGAAACGGTCAAGGATCTTTTCTCTCTCTACCCAAGTTTGGAGTTCTTGTAGGAGGTATGCTGCAAATATCTTGCCCGTGCAGTCCAACATGGAAAGTAGACAGTAATTACCAGGGTCTGTACGGTCGCCTCTCTTATGTACAGGAATCAAGATTGCTGTCTGCCAGGATTCAGGGATTTGACCTTCCTTCATAATCTTTTCAAAGAGGATCACGAGGATCTCTGCCCAGTATTCGGGGTTGCTCTTTAATACGGCATTTGCTAAGCCATTGGGTCCCGGGGCTCTTGAGGATTTGAGCTTTTTTATCCTGGTTATCATAGATTCGACTGACACTTTAAAAGGGGTCGTAGGTAGATCCTGGAGAATCCTCTCCTGAGGCTTTGCCTGATCCATACCGTTTCGGGTTTTCAGGAATTCTTCCCATTGGCTAATACCAATTGAATTGGTTAAGGGGATACTGATGTCACCACGAGCCATGCTCAGTAATCCCCATATGGATCGGGAGTTTTCCGTGCATAGTGTTTGGACTGTTGTTTGCCATTTGAGCAGTTTTATTGCATAGCGTTTCTGCTTTAGCCATGTTCTGTAGGCGTTTTTCATCTTCTTGCTTAAAGTCAGATAATAGTGCGATGTAATCGAAACTTTACGTAGTTTCCTCAAGTCTGCTCTTAGAGTTCGTTTGGCGTCTCTAATTTCAATGTCGAATATGTTAGTGGTCTTTGTCTCAGGAGCCCGCATATTTTTTCTAACTGCTGCAAAAGTGTTTGAGAATGTTGCGATCCATTCTTCAATCTCATTGCTGGTCATAGCTGAGAGTTCTGTGCGACACAGATTGGGATAGTTAGTTGTATATTCTGTGGCTCGATTGATGTTATTATCAGACCACCGAATCTTGGAGAGAGTATGGTTCGTCTTCAACTCTCCAATAGGTCTAAGCGATGTGTATTGTGTGATATAATTGAAAAAGAGTGTAAGAGTAGCGTGGTCGCTCCAATCATTGTCCTTGATCTTCATGTCTGTGACCCAGGTAGTCATGGTGGGACTCACGTATATATAATCCAGTGTGCTACTAGATATAGAGTTTCCCCATGTTGGTTTACCCGGGTAGTCACTGATGGTTCTGCCGTTTAAAATTTCAAAGTTCCATGACTTAAAGAAGTTAAGCCATAGCTGTCCCTCCGAGTTTACACTTCCATGTTTCAGTTTGCCTATTTTCTTCAGCAAGGGGTTGTTGCTGGTACTCGACTCGCCAATTAAGTGGCAATTAAAATCACCCACAAAGATTACCATATTTTTCTTTGGCTCCGTCAGCCAGTTGATCAACAGATCGTGGCAAGCTTCCTGGATGAACTCGCTCTGAGAAGATTCAGGTGGATTATATATATTAACTAAGAGAACGTGTTCCGTTTTATCTTTGCCAGGGAGCTCCAGTTCAACTGCTAATACATATTCATCCAATTTCGTGTGAATGCGGGTTGATCTTAGTGGATGCAAAATGCCAATTAATAGGCCTCCCTATGGTCTTCCCCTTGGACCCTTTTTTGCCAATTCCTGGTGTATGGTGTACCCATTTAGCAGGGCCCGGGAGGTAAGCCACGTCTCTTGTAAACATATGCAGGTATGGCCCATTAATAAGGAAATTGAGCCATCAGGCGATAATAGATGGCTGAATCCCCGGCAGTTCCAGGATATTATGGTTTTATCTCATTGGTTTGATGTTATTGCTGGTAGAGACTCTATTAGCCATTTGAGCACCTTCTGTATATCTGCCAACTCAACAGTGTCATCTTTAGGTAGCTGTGTTATGGTCCTTTCTTCCATAATTGGACTTGGCATCTGGGTCGCCCACTGGGGGTCAGGGATATTAGGATCAGCATCTATTTCCAGGTCAACTTCCCTCAAGTTGGTTTTATAATTACGCAGCAGCTCTGCGGTAGCTAGGAATTTACAATGGAGGGCCGATGTACTTGAATTCACGACTTCTAATGGTTCGACAAATGCAAAGTCCTCGGATCGTAGCACTCTCAGCTGCGGAATGGAATGCAGTCTAATCATCAATGCTGATCTGGTAATCCAATCATGGTTACTATATTGATAGAGATTTTTAATCAGGCAGATTCTTCCACCCCTAGGTACTATGAAATTGCCCTTGTCCTCATCTGGTGCTGCTGTCGATATTTGGGGCTCGTTGGTCGAGAATATTGAAATAGCTGATAGATTGTTTGTGTTATTCTGGGATACGTTTGTGTCCTGTTCTTTTTCACATAGGGATGATTCTGGTTCTGGTGCCATTGCTGATTTAAAGGTGTCGCATTTGTCATTCAAGAGCCAGCTAGTGAGCTTTCCCTCTTTTGCTGCAGTGCGTTTCCGTGCACGCGCCGCTCTCCGTTTTGTTTTCCTCTGTCCCTTTTTGGGAGTGCTGCCTACTGTTGGCCTCGTGATTTCCTCCACTGACTCTGCTATATCTGGTAGTATGGTTGTTGCCATTTGACGCTTTCTTCTTCCAATCGCCTTTTTTGTCAGGCGTCTTTGTTTGCGTGAGAGGTAAATTTCCGAGTTATTAGTAGTATTTGGGTCCTGGGTTCCAGAGTCAGAGCCATCATGCGTATTAGTATTGATGAGTTCCGGCTCGGTCTCCTTTGAAATGTTTTTCTCAGTGTCGCTTGTTGCGATTGCGAGAGTGATGTCTAGTATTTTCCCACACATCTTCAGTAGTATGTTTAATGCGAATTGTACAGATGCAACAGAGGCTTGCAAGTCCCCCAGGCTTGTACTGCCTTCTTCATGATCGCTGTTGTTTTCGGGGTCCTGCGAGTCTAAGTGGACATCAAGACTAGGGGAAGCGGATAATCTGTCTAACGCTTCCCGTTGTGAGGTTATCGTCTGGTGTTGGTAACTATTAATTTGGTTGCTCGTGTTACTTCTCGGCAGCGGAGTCATGGCTCTCTGCATAGACAAGCAAAGGTCTAGCAGTGAGTTATTGTCAATTATGCTCTCCCCTAGGCACACTGAGTTGTTCGTTCTGCTATGAATGCTCGGCTCCTTCTCCTCGCTTGGCAGTGGGCTTGTGGGATTTGGAATAGGCAGAGGTGGAAAAAAGTCTGTAATAATACCTCTTTCCCTCAGAACAGGTTTCGTGCCCTTACCCTTGTTCAGCCCTGTGGTAGAGGTTCTGCCCTTTTGATTCCGTAGATTGTATCTCGTGGCAGAACACTTCTTGGCATTTAGCATAGTGAGTTTGTTCCTTCACTTTCTTGACAAATCAGGGTAATGAGGGAATGCGGCGTGTATAGAGTACTCAACAAGATCGCTTTTTATTGGTGGTGTATAATGTTCCCTTGGCACTTTCAAAACATAGGGAATTGCGAGCTGAGTATCTTGGGAGTATTTGAGCAAATCCTCAGGTGGTTAGCACAATTGGTGCAAAGGCTCCGGTAGAACTTTCAATCAGTGGGCACAGCAGTTGTGTCCTAGGTTCAGTCAAATGGTCCAGAATATCCCTGATCCACAGTATGTATAGTTAATAGGATCCACGTTTATGGATTGCGCCTTCCCTTGCCTCTGACTAACATGCCATTATTCTGAGTACAGGCAAAGCAGGGAAGGGAGCAAGGGGTATATGGAAAAGGTCCAGGCAATTGGGCTAAATGCAATGGCACAACACGTGTGCCAAATAGCAGAAGTAGAGACTAGATGGCAGGGGGAGAAGAAAAGGGAGGAGGGGGGGGAGGAGGGGGCGCTGCAGCCCAGGCTCCCGTGGCAAAAAAGGGGGGGGGAGTAGGGGAGAGGCGAGAGGAATCCCAGCTCGATCCCCCAGTTCACCACTCGCTGTACCTCACCTCTACTGTGCACGTCAGCGTTCCCACAGGAAGTTGCAGGCGATTTGCGGGAGCTGAGGGAGCTGTCTAAGCCACGAGTCAGCGCTGCTCGGCTCAGATCTACTTCTTGGCTCTCTCGGCCCTCCGCAGCCCCTATACCAGAGCAGCATCCATCCAGGTCTCCACAGCTGCACCCCACCTCACCCCGTCGCACGTCTCCGAGTTGCTGCTTCCGGCCTCCGGCTCCTCGCCGCTAGAGGAAGGCACCCAAAGGACCCGTAGTCCGCGTCAAGTTGCACCTACAACACACGCTCGGTCTCCTGCAATGTGACGTGTGCCGTGGCTGCTTCCGACGCTGCGTAATCCTGAAAAATGCAAAGTAGATGGAGTGTGGACATTAAGTACCCTTTACAAAATAATACAGGTTTTCATAAACATTACCACTAGTATTACAAATAATGTTCAATTTCTAAATGTCCTACTTTAAAATAATGTATGTATGCTTATTTTATTGCAGCAAATTTGAAAATATAAAGTACTCCTTTAGATGCTTCGATGGAGCCAGCATTATAAAGTGATTATTATACAACTGACATTTAACAGTGAATGCAACAATGCCTTATATGTGAACATTCGTAAACAATAAAACCTACTACCCTTTCAGTTATATATTTAATAATGCAACATCAAAATAAATATGAACTACAAATACAACTTTATACAGTAGCGTAATATTTAGTTGGAAAACAAATTCATACATTTCACAACGCTGCATAACTTCAACAAGTGTGCATGCTTAATTCAGTTACTTGTGTAATGCTATATAGTACTATATATAAAAGGATAATATGATTTACTTTACATGTTTCACACTCTTTTAGCTTCTCCAGTGTGTACGCTAAATAGGTATCCATTAGGAACATATAAGGGTTATTAATAGATTCCCACGCAGAAGTAGCGCATTCAGCTGGCGCAGAGAGGGGCATGCGCCAGCTTGCGCCAGCCGCATGCGCCAATCCCCATTTTGATGCACCACGTATTTGTGGATTGAAACATCCATAACCAGCAGTGGCGCAGCATGGCGTAGCGACCCTGCAGCAGCGCCACTTACACCCCCAACCCCGCCCCGTGCGCCAAAAACATCACACAAATCCCCTACATGGCGCAAAGGCCAGTTGACCAGCATGCAGCCCCCCCAACCATGAAAATGTGCTAAAAACGCCACTCAGCCCTCACGTGACAACCCAATCACGTGTAAAACTCCCTGCGCAGCCCTCAGAATACGCGTAACCCACTCATGCCAGCGAAATCACGTGTAAAACTCCCTGTGTACCCCTTGGAATACGCGTACCACGCTCGCGCCAGCAGAATCGCATGTAAAACTCCCCGCACACCCCTCGGAATACGCGTACCCCGCTCGCGCCAGCTTAATCGCATGTAAAACTCCCCATGTACCCCTTGGAATACGCGTACCACGCTCGAGTAAGTGGAATTGCATGTAAAACTCCCTGCACACCCCTCGGAATATGCGTACCCCACTCGTGCCAGCGAAATCGCATGTAAAACTCCCAGCACAACCCTTGGAATACGCGTACCCCACTTGCGCCAGTGAAATCATGAGTAAAACTCCCCACGCACCCCTCGGATTATGCATACCCCGCTTGCGCCCGCAAAATTGCATGTAAAACTCTCTGCGCACCCCTTGGAACACGCGTACCCCACTCGGGCCAGGACAATAGCGTGTAAAACTCCCGGCACACCCATCAGAATACAGGTACCCTGCTTGCGCAAGTGGAATCGCATGTAATTCTCACTCCCGTACCGTACCCCCAGATTCATGCAGCAGTGTGTTGAGGAGCCACATGCACCCCCTAGAGCCAGACTACACCACAGGGGTCCACCCTACACCCCTCCCCATGCCCTGCCGGCAGGCCATCACCCCTAACCATGCCCCGCAGGCAGCCCATCCACCCTGACCATGCCCCGCATGCAGCCCATCACCCCTCCCCATGCCCAGCAGGCAGCCCATCCACCCTGACCATGCCCGCAGGCAGCCCATCCACTTTCCTCATGCCCTGCAGGCAGGCCACATGACACCATGCACTTGGGAGCCCCAACTCATGCCCCTCCCATTGACGGGCACCTGCCAGCAGGCCCGACTCATGTCCCGCCACCCCACCCCATTGACGGGCACCTCCCAGCAGGCCCTGACTCATGTCCCCCAACACCAGCCTCATTGACGGGCACCTCCCAGCAGGCCGCGACTCATGTCCTCCCACCCCACCCCCATTGACGGGCACCTGCCAGCAGGCCCCGACTCATGTCCCCTCCCAATTGACAGGCACCTGCCAGCAGGCCCCGACTCATGTCACCCCACCCCCACCCCCACCCCATTGACGGGCACCTGCCCAGCAGACCCCGACTCATGTGCCCCCACCCCCATTGACGGGCATCTGCCAGCAGGCCCCCGACTCGTGTCCCCCCACCCCACACCATTGATGGGCACCTGCCAGCAGGCCCTGACTTATGTCCCCCCACCCCCATTGACGGGCTCCTGACAGCAGGCCCCGACTCATGTCCCCCACCCCACCCCTGTTAGTCTAAAAAATACCCTACCATAGCATAGACAGTATATTATGTTGGCTGAAAACCAACCGCATTATATGTTTAGCACCGCCAGTACAGAATCGTCCGCATAACCATAGAGCGTCCATTTTGTACCAACAGAATTCGCCATTTTGCAATTTTGCTTTCTCTTGTTTTCTGTTCTAATGCTTTGGTAAAGTGGATTCTATTTCGTCTGCCCGTGCACAGAGCAAGGCCACAAGTTACATGCTGACAGACTAGCCCAGACAGCAATACACTGTTTTCCTCCCGCACAAGTCCTTGAAAGTAAGCAGAAAGGCATTTAATCACCAAGCAGGTGCCAGCTAGTCTCGCTGAAATGGCAGAAACTGTCGAAATAGACAGCTAATGGCTTGAAATATACTCTCCTTCACGGCCCCCCTTTTCTGGGCCCCCTTAGATCGAGCTGACCTCTAGCTCACAGATAGAAACCAAGAGATAGATCACCTACGAACACAGCTTGCTTGCAGAACAAGAGCATTATGTTCTCTGTAACAAAGAATAGTGTCTGCGTCTTCGCAGATTGCAACTGTTGCTGAATAAATGTCTTAGAAGGTGTCATTCTATTCATAAATGTCAATCATCGAACCCCTGTAAAGGAAGATGCATTAGGGGTGGTTTTTTTGATGTGTCACTAACTGATAATATGATGATCTTTTGTATATATGTGACTGTTGTAAAATGTTCGCTCTCTTGCGTCCCACGAGGTCTGGGAAACACACGTTGCGGAACGTGAGATCTGGTCGGTCGACTGAGACTATTTGCTTTGCAATAAACCCTAGATTTTGGGAATTGAACCTCGTGTCTGGCGTATCAGTTCGTGTGTGGTGATTGTGCCTTGTTTCCATGCACAAAGTTCCCGCAGGGGCCCATCACCCCATTGAGGGGCATCTGCCAGCAGGCCCCGACTCATGTCCCCCCAAACACCACATCATAACTATACAGACCCATGGCCCTAATGCCAACCCAATTCCCACACCCCACTCCCAGTACAAACACCCAATGATCCACTGCACCCACTCCCTAGTAAATTACCCATTCCAAAATAGTCTGAAAAGAACCAGCATGCCCATCAACAAATGTCCTACAGAGCCACACAGTGGCAACACATTACGTAGCCAATGCTCATAGAGACATGCACAAAATAAATCATAGTATACCACAACAATAATGTTGAATTATGAAATGTATTAAAAAGTAAAACAAATGACAAAATGGGAACCACACATGCAAATGAAGAAATAATTAGTGCAATAATAAAAAGAAAGTCAAATCCAAGGAAAAAAACAAATCCAAAACTTGAAAAAATATAAGTGGTCCAATACCAAAGTCCATAGAAAAAAATCATAAGTTGGAAAGCATAAAAAAACATTAATCCATGTGAACATCTAAAAAAGAAAGTATGTACATGTCCGGAATAATTATCCCAAAATAAAAGCAAACCTACCTAAAGCCCTATCTAAAATACAACTATATGGACTCCAACTCATAATAAAAACCAAATGAAAACTAAGCCTAAATAACTATATACAAAGGCGGCGGGCTAGTCTGGCGGCTCACTTATTAATGTCCCGGGCCAGGGCATCAATGAACTCCATCGATGTTACAGAGGCGGGCCTGTTCACTGGCCTCGAGGTCTCACAGGGATGCAGCCATGGACTCCTCCAGCTCCCTGCGAGTTGCCTCGAGGCACTCAGCCACCTCAAAGCGTGGTGCATGGAGTTCTCCGCCCTGACCATTGTGAACCGTGCCTTCTTCGCCCGCTGCCGTTCTGCATCTATTCGGTGGCCCAACCGCTGCCACACGGAAGACACTCCCAATCCTGGGTCCCCCTGCCCACCGGCTGATGCCTGCCCTGATGATGTAGAGGGCCCGAGGACTCATTCCTCCTATGCTGAGCCTGCCACCACCTTTCTGCTGCCTGCATGCGCCACCACGACTGCCTCTGGGCAGATGGCAACACCCGGGGCCGTTGTGCAGGTGCCCTGCTTGTATGTGCCTGCACATTGTCCATTGCCAGGGGTCCAATTGATGGGGTGACCACCTGTGCTGGAGCTCTGATTCCCGACTGTGGCAGGGATGGGATCTCCACCACCCTGGCTGCGTTGGTTGGGGCAGCTCCACAGGGGGCCCTGGTGGCATCTGGGCCGGAAGACGGCATGGAGAATGACTGGCACAGAGGAGGAGAGGGCCACAAGACAGAGCAACACATGGAGGAAACCCCTGACCATGAGCCCTCCCAACTGGGCCACATTGGCACACATCTGTTCGTGATGACGTGTGTTGTCGCTGCAGGAAGCATGCACATCATCACGAATGACATGTATGCGCAACGGGACACCAACCAGGACGGACGCAATCTTGTCACGGGTCCCCACGTCCGCAAGTAGAGGAGTGCCAGATGACGTGGACCTCCCCCCTACCTGCGGACGGGCCTGGGATCTGGCATTCCTGCTGGTGCATGGTGATGCAGTCACAGTGTCAGGGACAGTGACATGCACAGGCCCTTCCGCGGTGACCTGTGCTGCCTCCTGCCCCTGGCCTGCACCACTTACACCAGTGCAACCACCCCCACCAGGCCCCATGTGCGGCTCTGAAGCGGCCTCCTCCTCCTGCGTACACACCACCAACCTGGATGGCTCTGCACCATCTTCCACCATCGCCAGCCCCTGTAGGGGCTCACCCGCCCCTTCCACTGCTGTCATAGTGGCAGATGCGGAACCAGTCCCTCTCACACACAGATGATAGAATTACCTGTGAGGGTGACTGGGCCTTGCGTGGCCGGCTGGTGGAGGCATCCCTGCCGCTTTCCTCCAAAGCGCCGTCTCCGCCCACTTCTTCACTCACCGCTGTGTAAAGGGAGGCATTGAACACAAGCATCAGGGTACTGTACAATAGTCCCCTAGACACAAAGCAATAGCACGTGAGTGGAAATGTCAAACGTCACTTCCATCATGTCCCTCCACAACACATGGGTGTGTGAAGGCAACAACACACATGCAGGAACAAACATGGCACATGCAACAAACATGTGCATCCATGTCCAAGGCACCATAGAAACATCCAATGGTGGGACATGCTGATCACATGCACACACATCACCGGAGGGTCATGCATCTGGCACCGTATACCCCCAGGCACAGTGGATACAAAGATGACTAGGCTGTATCAGTGAATCAACACATCGTCACAGACATGTGGGATGCATCCATGGCATTTACCAGTCACTCACACACTACTCAGACACATGGACATGTACACCATGCATGTCCATGACAGTAGCACCCATCTCTCACACCCCAAACATGTCCAAGTACAGACACAGGCATGCATACATGTGTGCATTCCGTATGCTGCTCCGCATGATGCATTGTAACACATACACCATCGATGTGGGTCACACCTGACTGGACTCACATGTAGCACCATCATGTCCCTGCACACACACATACATACATGACCCATGTCACACATACAGCAGTAGCTAACTATCACCACACTGCAACATGCACTGTTTTAAACGGGAATGCGTGGGTGCTTACCGCTAGACTCCAGACGGGCCTGCATCCTGAGAATCTGGTGGTGAAGCACTGGGCGAATGCGCTCCATGACCCTCATCTGCTGGGTGGTAATGTGGCCCCGGTGCCCCACTGCATCCGCTGCATCCAAGAGGCGCCGGGCCTTCTTGGGGGTCCTGGACTTGTAGTCCTCCCAGTGCTTCTGGACGTGTTTGATGTCGCAAGGTGCCACCCCCTCTGCGTTGATGGCACCCACTATGTCTGTCTAGATCCTCTTCCATCCTTCCTTGTCGGCACACAATGGTGAGACGAGGGCATCATAATGCCCCAGGACTTGCTCCACCAGGATGCCAACTTCATTGGCAGTGAAGCTGGCAGCTCTCTGCCTCTCTGCTGGGGGGTTGCCACTGGTGCAGGACGGTGTTGTGTCGGACGTTGCAACCCCCGAGGTAGGTGTGGGTGGGCAACTGGGTCCTGGGACTGAGCTGTGGTGCGATGGAACACCAGTCGGGAGTCTTCTGTTCCAGCAGGGGTGGTCACAGCAACTGGACCCCTGTAGATGGCTGATGTGCAGGCACCAAATGGCAGGGCACTGTTGGCAGCAGGCAGGCAGGTAGGCAGGCAGCAGCAGATGGCTCGTAGGATGCTCCTTGGGGTCCTGGGGGGAAGGAAAATGGCCTTTTGGGCAGGAGCATGGACTTCTGTGTGTTGTCGCGTGGCCAGCTTGATGCATATTGAATTTGCACATGAAATAACAGCACGTCAGCGTGTAATTCGAGTAAAGGGCCTTAGCGCGTAGGCACGTAAGTGAGGTGATGCGTGCGGCGTTTCCCTTGTACAGGTGCGTAATGAATCAGCACGTGCAAAAACAGTATGTCTGCATGTGAATGCATGTAATTTGAGGAAAGGGACCTAGCACGTAACCGGGCCAGTGATGTTAAGAGCGCGGGCGTTGCCTTCAGCACGGGTTAAAGGTCCAGCGAGGAAGCAGTCCACTGTATGTGCTGTTTGTGGAGACCGACGCCTCTGTTTACTCTTCTGGATTCACACGCGATCACTTCACAGCGTTTGAAGTTCATACCTCTTCTTTTGGTGGGGTGTTGCCTACGTATCATGCGCGTGTGTTTTTCTTTTTCTTTTCCACGCAAGGCAGGCGGTGAGTCACACACGCTATTTTTCCCACTGTGGTCCCCCCTCTGCATTGCGTACCGTTGTCGAGGTCATGGCAGGCCGCGTGTTCCCCGCGTATGTGTTTTTGTGTCCCTGGGTGCCACACCATACTGCTGGAGGTAAAATCTATGCATGTGGGCTACTGGGGTCGCGTGAATGTTTTTCTTTTGAAATTGTACTATTATTTAATATTTTTTTTTTTTGGGTGGGCCTGAGCGTTGCATGTCTCGTCATTTTTCCCCAGTGGTCACAGACAGCCTTGCAGGAGCACAGGGGTACCTATTCCATCCAGTACCCTGCCCTCTTCAACACAATTGACTATGACAATTGTTGAGTGCACCTCCCATCGGCTATTTACCATCTGTGCCATGGTTGACAGGCCCTCAAAGGCTAGGGGCGGCAAAGTTGGGTGTCCTCCCAGGGCTGGGAGTGGTCGGGCATGTGGGCGTGGAGACCAGGGGGGACAGGGAGTCCACAGTGGCCAGGGTGGCTACAGAGGGGGAAGAGGCAGAGGTACCCCACTGGGGCAGGATGACATGCCACTACCCACTGTGGCTCCTGAAAAGGCAGCTGTTGCATCACAACCTGGCATCCATATGACCCAATAGCAAGTTACATCTGCTGTCACGGGCCCACCGGTGGTGGTAGCTGCAGGTGCAGCTGTGGGGACCACCACCCGGCCTCGGGGTCAGGCAGCTCATGTTGCATTGAGTGATGAGGACTCCCAGGATGATTTGCATCTTGTCTGGAGGTGCGGGTCCTGTTTGTCCAGTGCAGCTGTGACTGGGGCAGTTATGACATCTGCTGCCCCAAGAAGCCGGGTGGTGGTAACTGCATGGGCAGATGCAGCCAACACCACCCCGGCAGTGAGTCAGGCCCAAGCTAGACTTTCTGTCCTCATTCCAACACCCACTCCCTTGGTCCAGTCCACTAGCGCCACTGCTCCCACTGATCAGGGCAACATTGGCCACTCAGGGTCAGTACCACTGCCCAAAAGGAGGAAGCGTGCTCCTGCGCAAGAGGCTGAGACCCCAGACACAGCATGTCGAGGAAGATGCCTTTCGGCAAGAAGAAACTGGACTTCCTTGTGGACTATGTGTCGGCACACCAACGTGATATGCTTCTGGGCCCACAGTGCCATACAACTCATCACCAGTGTTGGGTCCACTGGCAGCATGTTTCGGATGGTGTGACATCCATGGGATTCCAGGTGCGCATGGCTCAGGACTGCTACAAGCGTTGGAATGACCTCCGACGCAGTGCAAAACAAAAGCATGCCTCCAATTATTCCATGTCTCTGGTGACTGGTGGTGGGCCAGCACCAGAGGAGGATAAACGCACTCAGCACGAGGAGATCGCTGCAGAGTTCATCCTGGAAGAACAAATCCATGGAGTGGGAGGGAGGATGGATTATGATGCATTGTCCAGTGAGTATTGATGCGTGTTACTCAA
Source organism: Ambystoma mexicanum (assembly GCF_040938575.1). Lineage (NCBI taxonomy): Eukaryota > Metazoa > Chordata > Amphibia > Caudata > Ambystomatidae > Ambystoma > Ambystoma mexicanum. The sequence goes on from NC_090930.1 coordinate 474,205,535, forward strand.
TGACATGTGTGTTTGGCGTTTTTGACCCTCCCAGCTACAACTTGGGTCCTTCCTTTCATCAATCTCCCTCTCTACCTGTGGTGTTCACCAGGGGTCTGACCTCTCGGCCTGGCTTTCCAAACAGCACCTGGCAGCCCTCGCCTACTGGATTTTTATTTTCTGCTACAACTTCCAGTGCTATGCTGATGACACTCAACTCATTTCCAGGCTGCCCTTGGCCACCTCTTCTCCCTCCCTCATTTCTGATTGCCTCATTGACATTTGAAATTGGTGTACTGGCAATGATCTCTGTCTAAATGCAAGCAAGACTGACATCCTCCTCATCGGTACATCTTCACCATCCTTTCCCCTCACTCTCTGGCCGGCCTCCTTGGCCCTCCTCCTACCCCCACCTGCAAGGCCAACAACCTCGGGGTCACCTTTGACTCCACACATTCCTTTTCAACACACATTTCTGACGTTTCTTGAGATATATTAACTTCTTGCTTAACCTCATCAGGGGTACTGTGCCTTTCCTCTTGTTCACCTACAAGCTCACAGTCTCTCAAGCTCTGGTTGTCTCAAGGATGCACTACTGTGACAGGCTCTTTCAAAATTCTACCTGCCTCCACACTCCGCCCTCTACCACTAATCCAGTACAGGACTGCAAGACTTGTCCTTGGCCTCAAGCCCTGGGATCCTATCTTTCTGAAATCCCTTCATTGGCTACCAGTGGATGCAAGGATAACACCTTAGACCCTCTACATCGTGCACAAGGATTTCTGGGGCCTGGGTCCAAAATACTTTCAACTATCCCTCGCCAATACCTCCCCTTTTGAGTTCTTTGCTCCTCTACCTCACACTCCCTCCGGGTCAGTCGTTTATCGAAGAAACACGCTGGGGTCAGATCTGCATCTACGGCTGGGACCTCCCTTTGGAACAGCCTACCTGCCACGTTGAAACTTGAGGAGAAACATCTCTGATTCCGGAAGCACCTCAAGACCTTCCTATTTGCTCCTGCATTAGCCCCTCTTCTCCCCAGCTGAACAGTTTCCTCTCTTGGCACTTTGCACCTGGACACCCTCTGTCCTTCGGGCCCAGGTACCTGCTCACCCTGCCTCCCTGCTGCACTGCCTCCAGACCTCCCATTGTAATGGGTCCTGTACGTGTATCCATACAGTCCCCCACTCTTCTTTTGCACTCATCAGATTTGCCCTATCCAAATGATCTTGCACTTGCCACTTGCTGGCTGCACTACCACCTTTTGAATGCCTATTCTATCATTGGAATTCATTTTCATTCTTTGGTCTCCTCTGTTTGGCACATTCCACTTCTCCCCCCTGCAGGGTCTTCAACCCTTTATCCTTTCTCCAAGCACTTGCGTGTTTTCAATGTCATTGTGCCCAGTATGATCTTTGCTTTCATTTCCTTTTCTCCCTTGTTCCCCTCCCTTTGCTTGGTTGGGCTCTGAGCCACTTATGCACGAGGGCAATCTTGACGAGATGTCATATCATGTCATATACATCCTTTGTCCTTAGTGCAGTGTGTCTCACTCTGACTGTGCTGTTGGCAGTGGCTCCGCATGCACATGTGTGCACATTCATGTTCCATGTGCATTCCATCTATGCCCCTAGGTGTCCTTGACCGCCTGCTCAATGTAGTATGTCTCCAGGATGATCCAAGTGTCTTGTTATTTGGACAGCCATTTCATGCTCACTGTGGGTCTGTGTGTCATCACGCACGCCTTTAGGGTTTCCACATCTGTGTCGTGCACATGGCTCCCCCTGTTACAGGCCCACTGCCTCTTTTCAACTGGTGTTGTGTCTTCTGCATGCATGGTGTACTACTGATGGTTCCTCATCTATCCTGCATCATGTCCACTTGACTCATCGGCTGTAGTGACAATTGTCTGACGAGATGCAATAGACGCATGCCAACACTGTCTGCCAATGAACAGTTCTATGGTGAACCTTTCATTGCCATGCAGTGCCTCCCTGATATTGCCCAGAGGGTGGGTGTTTCATGGTATTCATGCTACATGGTGCATGCCATTTGCACATGATGGCTGCAATTGCCCTTACACTGCCGTCACGTTTGGAGATTGACATCACTACATACGTGTTGATGTTGGAAGTTGAGGGGGTACACATGCACTGCTCTGCACACACCCACTCCTGTGCCAAGTTCAGTCCTTCAACATGCCAACACAATGCTGCTGTGTGATAGTGACCTGCCATGTATGTACCCATGTCCCTCCTTTCACTGTATCGAAACACAGTAGAATAGGTGCCTCCTGTGACACATGTACTCTGCATAGTCAATGGTTGTTGAGTGCTGCACATGAACATGCATGTTACATGTGTCATGGTGTGTTTGGTGTGATTGCCAGCTGTGACTATTTGTGTGTTCCCACATGCTTATGCTATGTGTCATCTCATTGTTGCCATCTCTCATTTCTGCCTTGGATATGTGCCTGCTAGATTTTGTGTGTGATGCAGGTGATGGGCAACATGCGAAACATGTGTTGGCTTCTCATTTTGCACACATCCTTTTCTGCTTTCAGGATACCCTTGCTTTGCAATGCCACTGGATGCATGTTGGGCTTTGAGTTGCATGTGACATGTCTGCTTCATGTGTTGGCTGTCAATGTTGTGATCTGTATGTGTGTGGTATGTGCTACTGACATGCGTGTTCCTGTTTCTTTTGTTTATGTTGCAGGTGATGAAGCACTGGAGGCAGAGGATGAAGATGTCATCCCAGATACGGTGGTCAGTTCACATGACCATCCATGCACTAGTGTTGGTCGGGGGAGTGCCATCCCACGAGAACCCACTGGTGCTACAGGCCATCGTGTCCAGAGCGGACTCTGAGTCAGGCTCTGATGTATCCTCTGACCACTATGTAGAGCCGGATCTGCATCATGACGTGTCGTCGCCGGTAAGTGATCCTGTGTTGGATCTTCTGTCTGTGACACCTGCAGTAGGGGACCAGGCGGGGTTGGAATGTCCACCCCCGCCTGGCACACGCACAAATAAGTCCACCACACGAAAGCAGGCGGAAGCGCCCCCACGCAGCATAAAAGTGTGCACAAACAACAAAGTATATACAGCTATGATGAATGTCCCATTCCTTGCAGCAGTGATTGTGGGACACCGCAGGAGGAGGAGAATAGCCAGGTGTAAATTCTGGAGGGGGGTCTGTATTTCTGCTCTCTATATGGTAGAAGAGAGGCACAGAGGACCCCAGCCAAGATTCTCTATTATTGGTACGTAGTCGAGCAATCAAGGCCTAGCTTCTCAGGAGGTGATGCAGGCTGGTCCTCAAGTACAGTGTAGGCCCCCAATCCCCCACAAAGGAATGTCCACACACTCTATTACTGAAAACACAGTCTTTATATAATTAATATTCAAGGTTATGTACACTATCACAATAACTCACTTTGTGCTTAGAAAATCTAAAATGGCAGATATATACAGTTCTAAAGTGGTACCACGATTATTATCATATCTCATTAAAGTGCATCAACTATACTCTGGTTAAATCTCACACAGATCACTTAATAAAGGCAACCAACAATAGACATAGGAGGAAAGCAGTTGGTTAGAACAATTGGCAGAATACTGGCCCCTACCCCTGGACACAGTTCTGTGTGGAGATCCCCCCACCTGGGAAACCTGTAAAATAAAGAGATATAACAATCCCAGTCCATATATTGTTCTACAAGTCTTATTTCCTTCTATGATGTTTCTACCCACCAATGTACCTGGTGGAGCAGAGTTCTTCGAAGAGGCATCGATGGATCCTTCTTGAGTGACTCCCTTTAAAGCAGGAGCCACAGATCATCGAGAGACATCGAAGAAGGGGAACTCGGCGTCAACAGAGTCGCTGAAAAGTTTGAGGGTGCCGAGACCACAGCGTTGATCCAGGCGGTGCTCGTCGGCGACGTCCTGCCAGGAAGAGGTGTGCAGGACACCTCGGTGTTGGATAGTTCAGGACCACAAAGAGTTTCTGAAGAACTGTGGCCCGACAAGGGTGTCGAGTCGTTGAAGTCTTTGTAGTCTTTGGGTGGCGGAAAACCCACCGGCGGATTCTCCTCGGCGCGTCGGCATCCTCGACTTTCTCTGGTGGGATAAAGCGGTCGACGGTGCGGGCAAGGGAGTCCTTCGATTCAACAGTTTTAGGCAAAGTAGCGGGCGGCTCCGGTCGTCGGTGGTACCGTGCCAAGCGGTCCCCTCTTCTGGGCAACACGGCTTCGACGGGCCTCCAGCTGTTACGGTGATACTCAGAACCCTGGTCGACGGCAATGCATGTCGACGGCGTCGATGTCCGGGTGCTTCACTTTGTTCTCCTCGGCAGTCCCCCTCTCCGGTCGGCAGCCTTTCGAGGGTCTGACTTCCAGGGAGCTTCGGTCAAGGTTAGCATTGCTCGATAGTCCCTCGGAGCACGGGAAGAGGGTGCCTAGCCAGGTCCTCTCTCAGATCAGTCCTGGAAGAACTCGGCAGCTTTCAGATCGGGTCAAAGCAAATGCAGCAGCAGTTCTTCTTCTAGCTGGGTGTAGAGGATAAGCAGTTCCAGTTTCTCTTCAAGTGTAGACACAGCTTCTGAACAAATTCCAGTGGTGAGAGGTCCCCAGATATACTTTTCTGTCTCTCATCCACACTGCTGGGTCACACTCAGCAGCCAATCATACAGAAGGGCATTCATGCAGTCAGTCAGCCAATCAGGCATACAGTGAATCCAGGCCATACTCCTCCCTCTCAGACACTCACAACAAGGAATGTGTATTGGGACAAGTACCCAGCCATTCAACACTAATGCATTCTTGCTAGTTTTTGGCAGGGCTGTCTCAGTCTTTGTCTCTCATACCAGAAACTAGACGCCCACAACAAGAAGTGCATACTGGTCACACACTCCATACACCCAGGTCCCACCCACAGGGTGTACCCACAACATACAGTCACTGGGAAGGCTCCAGCCAGACTGGCCTGGACTTCACAACAACACCATACATGGAACTTCCACCCAACAGCCAGTCAGGTGGAAGGGACAGAGTCAGGGCTTCCCAGGACTTTGGGAAAACAAGGTAACAGGCAATAGAAAGCAAGAGGCCACAGGGGCCATCTTGTTTCCTATCAGGAATCAATTGATTCCAATGGCAGGGTCTGGGTATCCCAAAATGGAGGATACTCCGCGCACCTGTCAAATTCAGCATGGAGCTTCCGCCAGCCCATACCCTGCTCTCGGGCCACACACAGGTGCCCAAAAACATACACTAGGGGCACAGGGTTGCATGCCAACCCCTGGGTGCCATAAGGGTAGCCCATGGGTCTGTACACCAAACCAAAACCAGGAAGAGCTGCACTGCCAGGAGTCCAACATGGACTCCAGGGCAGAAAACAATACAGAACATAAGTGAAAAAGGACTACAGGCCTCCCTGTCCCTCGAATGCATTTCCAGCATCGCACCAGGCCCTGCATTTTTTTGCCCAGGACCAGCCCTTTTGGGATGCCTGATGATGAGGTCTATGGCAGGTATAGGTTTCCACCTCATATCATCCTAGAGCTGGTCACTGAGTGGGAGGATGAACTTGCATCATCCACCCTGTGCTCCCAAGCATTGAGTTTTAATGTGCGTGGGTTTTCTCTATTCGATTCCATGAATAGGTGTTATTCACTAGCGGGTGGGCATTGCGTGTGTTTCCCAGCGGTACGTCCCTCGTTACGCCTACATTTTCTCGCATTGTTCCCAATTCCCCGTGTTCCGCACCCTTTTTAGGTGTGTGCGCAAGGAGTTGTACGTTTTCCCCGTTCCTGTCGTGCACACGTTTGGAAAGTCGCAGTGACGTGTAAGGTAAGTGCAGATTTGGCGCATATCCCGGGAAAAACACGCGCAGGGCCTTCCATGAATTGCACACGTGCGATTCGCAAGTGTGCGCAAGCTTTTTCACGCTTGCGCCAGCTTGCGCCACCAATTTCGGCGCACAGTTATTCCATGAATTACCCTATTAATATTGAACACATGTCTATATAATTAGAACGTGCCGTTGTGTACCCTAAACACTGTGACATTTAATATTTATCAAGTGTCCTGACAATTAGAACATACAGATGTGTACATTAAAAAGTATGAATAACATAATTACTGTACGATAAACTGAACTTTTAACCAACATATCACATAATGTACAGCTTAAAAGACTATACACTTCACATCAAAAGTGTATATATTAGGTTAGTTTAGCATGCATCCTTATTGGGCACTTAAGCCTTTCAAAGTGTGTCCTGTATTTATGATAATATACCTTTAATAAATAGTTATGTGTGCATGATTTAATGTTTGCAGCACTGCATAAATGCCACAAGCTTCAACAGCTGTGCACGCCAAACAGTACATATAAAATCATCAGTGTACATACATAGTATTAAACTGGTACAATTTGTCAGTTCCTTTGGACTCTTGTTAAGCTTGTAAAATTTCGAATTTCTTACCTTTAAATAATTCTTGTCTGCCTATTTTATTTCAGCATATTTTAAAAGGTCAACAACTCATCTGGAGTCTTCTACTGTGCCATGTCACTCCTACATTGGCCTTCCTAACCACACTCGCCACAGTAAAATGCAAACTTGTACTGTAGTGCCACTTAAACTAACTAGCCAATAACTCACGTGTGCCAGAAAATGCCTCTGTGATCTACCACTCATTCCTCCCTCCTGCTGGTCTCTAGGTAGTTCATGTTTGCCTACTTCTCGGAGTTCATCCGAAAAAACCCACAATGCCTGCTTTCTGCTGCTTCTTCATATTCCCCTCCCTCTGTTGTATACGTTTTCTCTCCCTGGCCAAACCGGCCCTGTTGTCCCTCTCGGGGCATGTCAAAGAAGTGAAAAGTCATAAGTAGCAGGATAAACCCCTCCCATTTTTTCCATGCGAGTTTGCTGCACAACAGTAATGGCAGCCATTGATGTTTGTGTTCCAGGGACTGGTTTTGAGTTTCCCTGCGATAAGCCTCATTGGAGAGGTCTGGCATGCTTCCCCTCTTAGTCCCTGGTAGTGTATGGAGCTTGAAGGTTGCTGCATGGGCATGCCATGTTTCCTCCAAAGCGCTGCCTGGCATTCTCCTTTACTGCACATGGACACAACCTCTCTATTCTGTTATTTCTCTCACTTTTATGGATCATAGAAGCCTGATGAAAATGTTTGCATGGGTGCTGCAGCTTCCCTTTCCCTTTGTGGATTTCTGCGTGTTTGCGGCTGATCACTGATGGAGATTGGCAGTGATGACATCTCAGTTTTCTTATCGTGTATGTAGGGTGCTGAATCTGTATTCACACCTTGGTGTTTCTTCTCAGTTTCTTGTTTGGCTGATGTTTCACAAAGAAAACCTGAGGAACACTGGCAAGCATATTGTTTTGAAGGCCTGGCTTGAGATAGAAGTATACTGCTGAAATACATGTTGGCACTAATAGCAAATAGGAATTGGTGCCCCTCTCTACAGCCACCAGCAACATCAGGGATGGGACTAGCTCCATGGTAGGCCGCCCAACCCAGTTTAGAAGGATTTGCGTCTCATCTTGTAAGAGGAATTATTAATAACTTGCATACAGTACTGAAACAGATTGAAACATCTTAATTGATAAAAAACCATTGAGATTCAGTGACAGATACATACAAATAAAAAAAATAAGTACTCTATTTTGTATTTTGGTAAGCCATGCAATCCTCACTCACACCACCTCCACGCACTGCTCAGACTAACACGCAGGACATCAAAGATGAAATCGGAAGTGGCATCATCATTTCTACCTTCACCTGTGGAAAGACTCAAGAAGAGATGTGTTGTCTTGTTTAAACCAGAGTTAATGAGCCAACACCTTGGGGTGGGCAACATAACCTGATATTAGGAAAGCCAATACGGTAATTGATTTGGGATTACCTTAACTGCGACTGTAATATTAAAAGTTAGATGGCCTTTCATTTCTTTCAAATTTCAACGGGACACTTTAAAGTTAGAATTTCAAATATTTAAGATTAATAGGTTTCTTCTACCATGTCAATTTATGGGCCATATTTCATTGAAAATTCTTTGGGTCAAGCCAATTTGTTCAGCTTCACTAGTAGTTGCTTTAGGACTGAAAACGTTCCTTGTGCTTCTCCACTACAAAAGAACAGGGATTGGCTTCGAGCTTGGTCATGCTACCAATGGGAGAGCTAAGGGAATGTAAAGATGTGTTGGCTCATTGACTGCGTTCCTGCTGTTATGAGAAAAGGTCCTGTCCAATGATTTCCTCGCAAAGTTTTGCCAGATTGTGAATCTTTCTGAATGCAAATGGCCCAGATACGATATAGAGAAGAAATAATGTGTATACAGTGTAAGAAATCATTTATGAGTACACCTATAGTTTATGTTAAGAACGGGCCTAAATATTACACTGAATGACAACCTTGGGTCCCGTGGGTTATTGAAAGGTTTTGAGAACACCCGTGCTGTCTGAGGTCTGTTATAAGTCGTGCACGTGTCTTCTCGAAATAGGAAGCACCCAACCACTTAAAATGAATTTGAGCATCAAGGGGGACTGTGTGCTTGAAGAGCAGCTTTTCGAATATGCAGAAGACAAGCGAATGTTTATAGGCAAGTGAGCACAATTGGCATTTCAGAGAGGCGCTTCCACTGAACACATAAAAAGAAATGCAAGCGAACGGCTGGGAATGGAACCATAGCACCGAAAGGATATTACTTTGTAGTTAATGTTGTATTATTCATTGGAAGGACATGTGATGTTTTAACCTCACAGTAAAGAATGTCACACGTTATAGTTCAATAAAATAGATATAGTGATGATCCTAAAATAAGAAGACAAAAACCGTTCTGTTCCACATATAGTCTGAAGCATGTTTTATTCCCCGGGCTTATAGACGGCGCAAAGGGCAAGCAAGCTGGAGGTGTGCAGCAGTCAGAAAAGAGCAGCTTTGGTCTACATTCAGGGCATTTCAAATAGCTCTCATAAAAGATGAGATTCTTGCACATTAGAAGTTACAATGAATGGATATCGCATGCAGTCTTTGAAACACAAGGGAAAGTTCTCGAAATTATCACGGCGCACCTGTTAAGGTGTCTAAACTGCTTTTACCGTACAGTAACGAAAGAGTTCTCATATAGATGTCCAATGAGTAGAAGACAATACAATAAAGAAACGAAGCAGTGCTCATGCACGACCATATTTGTTGGCACTCAGTTCCATCTTGTTCTGGCCCAATTCCTTCCCTGGTCAGCATGACAAAGTTTGACATGCATAAGGTTAATGTCAAGAAAGAGATGACGTCTTCACACTTCGGGTGGCTGCAGAGTAACTGTGATCATAATTCCGATTCACTTCATACAACTAGCATCAGAAATGTGGTTTACGTGTGTTGCATTATAAAGCAACAATTTGCTTGGCAACAACAGTGTGGTTGGCCTATCTGCTGGAATCACGTTTGCCAAAAATGTCAACATGCGCTGCCACATGTGCGCTTACGAAACATATCTGAAGATTGGCCTGCACAACGCCTGGTTTCATTTGCAAAATCCAATCGTAAATAAAACTGCTCCAACAAATTCTAGCAACAAACTCTAGATCATACACCTCAAGGCACGATGCCAAAAGCACAGGATGTTGGCATCAAGGGTGTGTGGCACTAGGAGAAGGAATGTGTAACACTTAGTGGTGGTGTCCAAACATTATTCAAGCGCTATGACTGCAATTAAAAGCAACTCAAGGAGCCCTGCCAGAGATTGGAAAACAGATGTACACACCAACAGCAAAGGACAGATGAAAACTTAGCAGGCACGTGTTTGCCTCCGACATGGGACCCGCCACACTTCACAAGTTGCACTCTAACAGGCACACATCGATCCTGCACGCCTCTGAGGTTAATAACTGGAATACTTTAATCGTAGCACTTAGAAACAAGAGCAATCCAGGGACGTCATTTGGGGGTCGCCAGAGGTCGCAACTGCGACCTCTGAGGTCTCCCTTGCAACCTCTGTGGTCACCCTTGCGACCTCTAGAAAAACAAGAGGAAAAAAAAAGTTTTTTTTTTTTTGTTGTTGTAATGTAAGCTCATGGGCTGTGGCCAGCACCATGTGGCTCGTTAGTTCTGTAGTCACTGGCTTTCTTGTTAAAGCCCCTTAAAGAAAGAAGAAAAGGAGTGACACAAGTCTAACACTTTCAACACTGACCCTAAATAAGAAAGATTAGGAATACCAAATAATGTGTCTTTGTTGGAATTCTATACAATAATTGCTAGAGTCATTAAAGGTTTAATTCAGGCACACTTCAGGGGGTGAGTCACTGATTTAGTCTGTTCTTAAACGCCTCAACTCAGCCTTTCATCCTTTCGAGGTCGATAAATGAGTACCAACACAGGTTGGGTGATATTGGGTGTATATTTTTTCTATATAAAGCGCTTAAGCGTAAGTGCTATATAATAACACATCATTATCATTTGGTCGTGGACGTCTGCTTGCATTCACAGTAATTTGGTAATATGGGCCTATATACACTGATCTTAACGATACATATGGCGATTGTATGAAATGTACATCACATTATAGCGATATAGTAACCATATTTTTTGTAGTGTACAATGCTATGTGATAGCACTTCCTGTTTTGTCAACGGGTGAAAAGTTGCGTTCCATCGCATCCAGTGATATCACTTCGGGGTGGGGTCAAATGACATCACTTCCTGTGATGTCACCAGGGGCCAAGGGTCGTGTGATGTCACTTCCGCTACCCCTGGCATTTTGGTGAAATGACGTCCCTGGAGCAATCCAGCCTAAATCACTATATACAAATAGCAAATTAAGAGAGAATGCTATGAGACTACCTGACATCACTAAAAAAAAGTTTCTCAACCATACTGCTCAGCGATTCTTTGGCTTCTCTACCTGTTAACACCAGGGTAATTGTCATCATTACGAGTTCTACGTGCCTCTTCAGTATCGGCAAGAGAATTTTACTTAAAAAACCTGCCAGTAATCAATTAAGAGAACTTTAATTTAAAAAAGCCATCCTCAAAAGAACCACCTGAGCTAGTCTTTGACAGTGCCTGCTTTCTTCAGAAGACTCCTGTTCCCCATGGGTTCTGTCAAGCCCGGGGCCTGCAACCAGCAGTTCTCCAGATGTTTTGGACTACACCTCCCATGAGCCTTCAACATTGCCTATGCTGGGTAGGACTCTGGGGAGTATGTGACCAATGCATCTGAAGAGCCAAAGGGGGCAGATCTCTGCACCATGCCAATCCGAGGCAATTGAGACACCACTGAACACTATCTGCTTGAGTGAAAAGTCCAATGGTCCACATTTTCTTCTAAAGACTCAGGGCCTCATTATAAGTTTGCTGGTTTGGTAGTAAAGGCGCCGGTAAGCTACGAGTTGTGCTCGCGGGTGCCTTTCTTCCCACCAGGTGTGACCTGGCGGGCAGAGTGGCTCCCGCGAGCACAACTCGTCGGATGCACCGGCACCATTCATGAATGGTGCCGGTTCATCCGACCTCCCCATTCCCATTGAGCCCTATGGGGAGTAATGAATACCGGCACTCTGCAATGGGGACGGACCGGGTCTGTCGGGGTCGGAATGCCCCAGTACGTCCCTTTTGCCAGGTGGCAGTTGTTTCACGAGTTTGGCGGCAGCCGTGCCGGTTTTACTGGCACGGCTACCGCCAAACTCGTAATGAGGACCTCAGCATCTTCATTATGCCTGTCAGCTCAGCCGTTTGTATCTCCTATCCAAGAAAAAGGCATGACCCACACTTCTTATTGGCTATCAGGATTGCTCCTTTCATACTCCACTGATTTTAGTTTAATCCCATCCCACCCCCCTGGAGCAATTCCTGCAAGGTTGTGTTTTAAGCATAACCAAGCCACCAATTGGCAAGCCAATAATAATATCAGAATTTTATATAGTGGTCAATGGTGTTTTCCTGCTGCTTCTAAGTGCTATAAGCTGCTATTTTCACCTAATTTTCCCACCTCGAAGGATGATGTGCTGAGTCAGCCCTGTCAGTATTTTATTTTGCAAAGTGCAGGATTGCCCCATTTCAGACATTGCTTAACCTGCGAGCTATTCACCTGGCTTCAATGCAATACTTGAGTGCCTTTGGCCACCCTCAGATTTTGAATAGTGTAGTTGTGGTAACGTGCTGTGGAAGCACAGGTACAGCACACAGCACCATTTTGCTTCTCTTCCCCTTAAACAACTTACTCACAACCTGAATGAACACATTAGCACTTACAAGCATGCTACATACTGTGACAAATTGACATCTGCCCTGCAGGAGTACGAGGATGAATATAGGTCAAAACGCCCAATCAGCACTCACACTTCTAAACACCAAGAGCCAACACAATCATAAAGGTAAAACAGTAACTGTTAAGAGATATACCTCCTTCGCCTTTTGTGGTAATGTGGGGTGAGAGAAGGCTATACTCTCAAGAGGGGTGTGAATGTGGTTCAGTAGAAACCAAAACAGCGAAGTGTAACGGTCCAAAATAAAGGAATGTCCAATCAATTCTATAAAAATATATACTTTAATCAAACACTATGTACAAAAATAACTAACTAGAAAACACTTTAAAAACCCATCCGTGTATAAAAAACACAGAATGTGCAAAGACAGAAAAGATTAAGCACTCTGGGCAAAGGAGAACATTCAATTGAAAGACTGCAATATTCCAAAAGGATATTTCCTGAGGTTACAAAAGGAATGAAAATGACCTAACCAGTGTCCAAGGTCCAAAGATCGACCAATGGGGCAATTAGGAGTCAATAGTACCTTTGTGCAGCTCTTGGTGGGCCGGCAGGTCCAAACCAGACTTCTCGGCAATGTTCAAAGATAGGTGGAGTGCAAAAGGTAGCAGCGGCGGCTCCTGTTTGTTCAAATGTGTCACCTAGTTTAGAAATAAAGCTTTAAGCAATTCAACTGTTAAAAACACTAAGATCCTGGCTGTCTTAGCCCGCAGGGTGCAGTGAGACCCACTCCAGGTGCTCAGGGATAAGATTAGTCCTTTTCTCATGCTCCCAAACACTGAGGAGGCTGAAACACAACTGCAGAGGTCCTTCAACACACTGAGGTCCTGGGTACTGCTGTGTCTGGCAGAGAGGCAGACCTTCCTTCAGCAGCAGGTCCCTTCTCAGGTTGCCGTGAGTCCCACTCCAGGAACTCAGGGACAAGATGGGTCCTTGTTCTCTGGTTCCCAAAACATGGGAAGGCTGGCACACAACTGCAGGGTTATTTCACCATGGTGAGGTTGTTGGTACCACTGATGCTGGAAGAGAGGTAGGTCTGGTTTGTGAGCAACAGTTTCACACCAATGGTCCCTGGGGATGGTTAGGGGACAGAGCTCATCCCTACCTTGGAATATCTGCCTTCACCTCACAATGAGAGTGCTCTGGTAATAACTGCTATGCCAGCAGGATCAAATGAAACCTTCTTTCAGGTTAGAATTGGTGTGAGCCCCATTTTATAAAGGTATAAGTCTGAAGTGCTTTGTGCTGCAAGAAGTGGAGGGGACAGGAAAGAGGGGCAGAGAGAAAAAAAGATGGAAGAAGTTTCCCAAACGTGTACAGATATCGCCCTAGCTACACTAATCCTGCCTGCTTCCCTTCTCAATAGAATGAAATGCCTTTAGATATGCAGCACCCTGGTGTGCAGCTAGTACCTTTGTTGGGGTGTGCTCCTTTGATGCCTGGGCCATGGGCAGCTGCCTGCTGTACAGCTGTCCCTGGCGGAGGGTGTAACCTGTCCATACAAAGAGATACAAGTAGAGACATGGTCATTCGGGTTACTGGACTATTATTTGATAGGCTCAACCCGTCTGGTCAGAATACACAGAACCTTCCACAGCTGAGCTTGGTTCACAGGAGCTGACACGTGTTATAACAAATTGGATGTGGCTGCAATGTTTGTAAGTAGTGTTGTGCACTATGCCTTAACTATGGCAAACCTTTATTGTTAGAGTTTATCCTGCCACCATCATGTGCTATTTATGATAATCATAGATTTGGTACATTGGTACATAGTTTAAAGCAACCCCAACGCTGCAGAGTCTTGGCTGTCACTGCAGCTGTGAAATGGGCAGCTGTAACCTCTGAACCTGCTGTGTGTCACTGGTGTAGAGTAGGTGCTGCATATCAGGATACTGATGTAGCAGGACACACATACACACTATATTTAAACATGGAGTTTATGGAAGGGGAATCTGATTAGCAGATTACCCTTTCAGAAATGGAATTACCCATATGATTGTATTATTTAATAACATTTAAAAAAACAGGGCTTTTGCACCCTTGCCAGATGACAATTAATCACAAATACATCCTTGTTCTGCGTTCTGAACTAGCTAGCACTGCTAGAGCAAGTACCTGAGCAAATACAACTTCAGAATATATAATGGGCATTGCAGACATTAGAATGCACATTGAAGAAATGAGTTGTGCAAATAGCACGGAGAAATGTATTATTGGAAAAGAAATACAAAGTCCAAAATTGCAGGTAAAAGAGGAAGTCAACAGGGAAAATAATAAACAATTCTAGGAAATCTGGAACGCTTGATCGACAAAGTTATGCTTCAAGGCAGGACTGTGTTGTGAGCTAACCTTTGATAAAGGCAACAACTGGCTTTGGGGAATGCATGCATTTCGATCCAGAGCCTTCTCAAGTGGCACTACAGATAAGCACAAGCAGTGCAAGATACTCAGGCATGTACATGGCATCTGTTCAAAGATATTTTTCCAAGTCATCTTTCTCAAATAATCAGTCATGTAGACATCATATTGCTTTTGGTCCAGGTTGCTCCAAATCAAAGAAAAAGTTAAATAAGTGCCAAGTCCGAAAATTGGAGTTTCGGAGACAATGTTGGTTCATGAAGTCATATTTTTGCAATATCAATTGATGCTCTTGGTGTGGTGTGTCCCTTTTTAGTATTTTCCCTTGTTATTCTTAAATGAAAGATCATAGACACTTCCGTGAAGTATATCGTTCCCCACTGTTTAAGCATACTATTCTATGAAGACATGATGGCGCACTAAATTCAACAGATGGACAAAATAAGAATCTAAGAATCCAATGTTAATGATTTCCTCTGAATAAAAACCTGAGACCAATGCAGTCTGTCAGAAAACATATCAACTTATCAACTCACCTCAGAATGTGTAACTCTTTGGTTTTGCATAGGTGGCACACATAACATTCTTGTATACAATGAAAAAAACTAAATTTTATGAAACATGTATCTTCACCAATGAAATTAACAACATGGAAATTGACACCGACTGTGGGCAATTCTAAATATGGACGGTGCACTATTTGCCCTTTCATGATGGACAAACAAACTGTTATTGTTCTAGGGTTATGTAATGACATGTTTATGGAATGTATTATGTATTACTCTTTTAGTGGTTAACATATGATGGAGAAATAGCATCAATCTAATTTCACCCACTGCAACAATCCCACTCCACAATCAGGGACAAGAATCAGGCTGAAAGAATCATAATATTTTCATTTTATATAAAATAATAAGTCAGGGAAATGCAGGTGGGCATCTAACTCACCTCACTTTTAGGACATCACCTCAAAACAAGGCAATTAGTTCTGACTACAATGCTAATAAATAAAATGCAGCCTGTCTATTTTTCTCTTTCAAAACATTTCATTTAACTTTAAACAAACATCGATACAAAGTAAAGCAAATACGAATCACTATTTGAGACAATATTCTCAGGTATAATAATATATCATTCATATCTGAAGACTGCTTTTTTCTATATGTATGCACATTACATGACCTTGATGGTGACAGACAATCAAAACAGTCTACAGTAGGAAAGGATGTCCACCTGAAATTGAACAGTGAAGCAGTTCTCAGAATACATTTTAAAACAAAACAACTTAGTGAAACTAAAATGTTAGACACCATCTGTACCAAGCGGTTAGTTCTGAGCTTGGCAGTAGACATCACTTGGCTCTAATCCCTATGTTATTGAGTGTTACCAATAATTGTGAAGGCTTGGGTTTCTCAACATTTCTGTTGCTCTTAGACTACTGAGACAGTGGGGCCTACCTCACTCACTATTTTCAACGTACACTTACAACAACCCAGTTCAATATTTTCCCTAAAATTATATTTCAATTACTTTATTTCTTCAGGCAGACACCAATCAGAGTACTTGATACTTCAAATTCAATGTTTCAATCATATAGGGCTACTGTCACCTGGTAAAACCAATTTGTCTGAGGAATATACAGGAGTCTCATGGAGAAGGGCCTTGACCGCCAGACATTGGGCCTCATCCTGACCCTGCCGTTATTATGGTAGCATTGCCGCCGGATTACAGGTGCTGGGGTGAAGGTGTAAATCCCCATTCATAGAGTCTGATAGGACTCCATGAGGGGATTTGCTGTCTTTTGCTGTCATGACTGGCACCCGCAATGCCGGTGCTGGTAATAAGGGCTTCTTTGACAGTAGGGTGTCTGCCTTACCTCCTGGAGGTAACCCAGGTGCCACACCGGCAAACCAATAGTCGGCCGGTCTGATATAGTGCCGGTATCCATGAATACCAGCACTTTTTTTACCAGGCTGCCTGACTCAGAATGAGGCCCATTGTACTTTAACTGAATCTGGTAATCCAATGGTAACCAGTGGACATGGAACATGATATGATGGTGTACACCCCATTGTCTGTTATAAAGAGAAGTCAGATTTAGCAAGTATTCAAACAGAGCTGATTGGCAACAGTGGCAGTTTACTGTAAATACAAATTAAAAGCTAATTTTATGCATTAAGAAAATGTTATATAAAGAGTAATACTCACATGACTTGCCATAACTGTTATAGGCCGTGCTTAATTTGTGAGGGTGTTTGCCTGGGCTGAGAGCATGGACTTATTCCTGGGCACCAGCACTTATTGTCTCAGGCTCATTCCACTAATAATGTGGTGTTTTTACAACATTATTTTGCATTTATTAGTTCTTTAAATGTCAGATAATGTTGGGATGGAAACAAGTATATCCCACCCCCCAGGAACTTTCCGGTGAGCCGAACACCATATGAAGTGATGTAGTGTATAAGGGGGGAGTAAACAGCACTATAGGACAAACAGTAGATGCGCGGCACAAGAAAACAATAGATACGTGGGACTAGAAAACACATAGTACTTGACTCCATTTTGTATTAGGAGCAAAAAGCACCCACCAACCTCCACAAACCCAGTTGACTAGGCCCACTTCATTAAGGCCGAATGAATCTGCCTGGCCAGTTCTCATGGAATTGCACTTCCCCCTTGTCCCTCCACTGTTGCAAATATTTAGTATCGTGCTGAGGAATGTGCCCTGCAAGAGCGTGAGACAACTCCAGGTTCTGCACTGCATTCATTCATCTCCACTAAACTGCCAGCAGGCATCTAACTCCCACCCAGCCAGTCCGGACACAGCCCCACACCACTGACCCGACCCCTACACCTTTTGAAGTTCATGATAAGCAAGCAACCGTCCTGTCCCAGCACAAATCATGTGTCCTTAAAAGATCTAAGTATGTATGGCTGTATTTCCTGAGGCATAATACACATCTCTTGTAACACAAGGTACAGGTTGGGATAAATTAAAGATCAAACCCCGGGAGGAGACCTTAAGTGCAGGAAGTGCGGTATCAACGAAAACCCTGAATGTGTGGGTCAGCATGACTGTATTTTATCCTCCCTCCCCCCTGGCACCAACTCCCCAAGATGCCCAGGTGCATGCTACTATGATATAGTAACCAGGCTTTGCGTGTTTAGTTTAGAAAGTAACAATGTAGTATATGAGTGTCCCGGCATTCACTTCGCGGATGAGCCTATCTGACCCATGTGGATCCTGATTGATGGAATAGAGCCAACCAATTTTAGCTTGGCATCCCCTATGGAGCAGATGTAGGGCACCACCAATCAGTGGAACCCTTTTGTACTGCATGTGATGTCTCCTTTTGGACTTTTAAGCTCTTGTTGGTATCAGAAAGGGCAGAGCGCTCTCAAACAGCAGAGTCGTTTGCTGATATTTGTATTCTGTACAAATAAACCTTTGTTATCCTTGCAAATCTCCTGCTCTATTTTCCTAGAGGGCTGTCTTTATTCTGGAGTGTGCATAAAAAGGGACCTGCCTTCCATGATCTTAGCCACACAATGAGCAACAAAAGAATGAGCCATGTTGGCACATTTACTCATGCCAGCTACTAATTTTAAAGAATATCAACGAGTCAGAAGGTGATAGTGCTCTGCTCTCATGCTAGTCATGCCAGGGCATTTCTCTAGTCAGCGTGCATGGCGATGGTGCTACACTTCTACCATACTGACTGGCAACAATGTTGCAGCATGGAAGGTGGCTTAAGCATGTGTGTATGGGCAGCAGCCACACAGTCATGGTTAGAGAGTTTTAAAAAAAAAATTAAATGCAGATTCTACACCACAGGTGTGTTAGCCATAAAATCAAAAATACGAATTAGATGGAGAGTATAATACAGTTATATTTATATACGCCATAGAAATACTAACCTAGATGTTAGCTGTAAGTGCATGAACATTACATGGCTAGTGCAAATTAAAGTTGCAATGAAATATGAGCAGACATATGAAGGGAAAATTGCAGGACTCATGAACTAAAGTTGCATGGCATGTTGGGTAGATTAACAGGAAATAGTTGTGTACAAAGTAAACCTTGGACAGTACAAGCTGCTTCCGTACAAAAGGGGGGCACTATTGTTCGTATCAATAGAACATGCAGGGTGAACAGGGGAAATGTATCTATGGCTTTCAAGGGCACTTAGAGGGGTTATTGTTGCAAAGAGGACATTTTGTTCTAAAGCCAACATGGAATGAGGAAGAGATGGAAAGGTACTGAGGCGGCACATGATGTATGTATAGAAGAAGAGGTTGGTGTAAGGTAAAGAGGAATGTACATGTGGCATAGCAAGGGAAAAAGGTCGAAACACAGTGTCAAAAAAGAAGGAGGGTTATTTTTTGGTTGGCCTTCGTGGGTTTGACAAGCTGATTTGGGAGCCGCTGCAGGCCATTTTTGTGACTGGTTGGAGGCCGGTTTAAGTGATTGGATATTTTGTGGCCTATCTTGGAGCTAGCAATAAAATGACAGTCTGTGGCCTATCCTAGAAGGAGATGGTTTGCCAATCCTTGCCTGCGAGTGAGAGCCTTGGAGACGCAAATCCAGGGTTGGTAGAGGAAGGAAAAACTGAGTGAATGCCCAAACTGTGGAGTCCTGAAGGGGCAACTGACAAATAACAGAGATGATGGCAGAACTGTCATAGGCCAAGGACAGATGGCTTGACAACCATCCAGTCAAGTGTAAATGCTAAGTTGTATTATAAGGATATAATTAAGAATGACAGTGTGGGGTCTGATAATGCATAGCTGATGTCTCTGAAAAGAAAATACGACAACACAGAGTGGGAGACAGAAGTAAATCCTCTTACAACGTGATGCAGCTAACTAGTTAAGCAGGCAGGTGGCCATGCACATGCATATCCGCCACTATGACGCTGACCTTGCTGCCTAACTCCAAGTGGGACACATTGTGGACACATGTAGGGCCTAGTTAAGATGGGCACTTCCACTTCTTGTACTTGCATGCAGCCAGCATAGGGTGCAGCAATATGCAGGCACATATCAGGTCACCAACTCACTGAGTATCATACACACACTGGCATATGACTGCAATGAGTGATAGACTGTCACCAGTGCCAGTAATGGAAAGAGGGGCATTCAGTACAGAGAGGATCTCAACAGAACAGTTACCTGTAAACGGCGCCACTAGAGGGGCACGGCCATGGTAACGGATACTGCCTGGAAGGAGTGTCTGTGATGAGTGCCGACCAAGATGCTCTCGCTCAGGTGTCTGACAGGCAAGTTAATCAATTTAGTAATGAGCACATCGGTTTACTATATGAAGCATCTGCCATGGTTGGTAAAGCCATCACCCACACTGAGCCAGGGAAATATGCTGCTGCAAACTCAACTATGTTGACACTGTTGGGTGGAGGGGGCATATTTGGGCAGAGAGCTACCTCCAATGTGAGAGATGTGTGCTAGAAAATATTTGGGCCCTGAATATTATTTATTTACAAGTTAAGCACTGGTTATAGAGTATATCAAAGCTAAAAAGTATTATCATATTTCTTCTCCGAACGACTTGCAACTCTGACATGCAATTAAAAACTAACTTTTATAACCAACTGCGATTCCAAACGCTCCCACATAGTGATCAAGGTCAACTTTGAATTTATGGAATACAGTCTTTCTTTTCTTGGTACTTGAATCCCCCATCTGTCGTCAAATATACGATTCAGCTATTTCAAAAAAGACCTTAGGCTTAGTCACTAAAACTTGCCTTTGCCTGAACACGTTGATGAGGTTGCATTATATGACCTATATTAATGAACATTAGTACCCGGCGCGCGCAGAGCACTGGGAATACAACATGTGGATTGGCTCTTTTGCGAGTCATACCACACGGTATTCCCTTGTACGCCGGTGCATCCTGTTTGTCCCGG
This sequence comes from Ambystoma mexicanum, assembly GCF_040938575.1. Taxonomy (NCBI): domain Eukaryota; kingdom Metazoa; phylum Chordata; class Amphibia; order Caudata; family Ambystomatidae; genus Ambystoma; species Ambystoma mexicanum. The sequence continues at coordinate 474,226,086 of NC_090930.1, forward strand.
GTACTCTGGTCCTGGCGAGGGACGTGGCAGCCCCTACGCCAATGAGGAGGCTGAAAACTGGGAAATCCCCACCCCGAGCGTCCCCATGGCTGGAGGCTGCCTTCGTCCCCCGCCTGGGACTCACATAAGACGTTTTTTTTCCCTTTCCTCCCACCTCCCTGCCCTGCCCACCCCACTTACCTTCTATCTCTTGGTCTCCGGCGGGGGACGATGGAAGCCTCCAGCCGTGTGAAGACCCGGAGCGGGACCATCCCCGCTCCGAGCCTCCACACGGCTGGAGGCTTCCATCGTCCCCCGCCAGAGAACACAGTACTTTTTTTTTTTTTCTGTCCCCTCCCCTCCCTTCATCCCTCCCAACCCCACTTACCTTCTTTTTTCTTCTTGTCTTGGGAATGAACGCACTGGAAACACTTCTGTTTCCAGCGCGTCCGCTCCCGATGGCCGCCATGGAAAGGGAAAATGGACTACGTTTTCCCTTTCCCGGCGGCCATTTTTGTTCTTTTTTTCTTTCCTGTTTCTAAATGCAGCAGCATTTCGAAACAGAAAAAAAATGCCATTAGTATCCCGGTCGAACGAGCCGGGGTACTAATGGCAATAAGACCTTCGGCGGCAGCCCAATACCGCCCATGTTAATGCCCCCAGGGCTTCATTTAGGACCTCGCTATGCTCGGGCCTGTAACTACAGCCCCGGGGGCATTACCTGGGGCAGTATTGTCCCGCCGCCGAGGGTCTTATTGCCACAATATGGTTCTAGACTATACATGTTTTTAAACATTGTGTGGTAAGCAGGAATGAATATCACTGATAGTCAGCCAGCGTTATTAATGATTAGATGAAGAGAATTATCACAAGCACACAATGTAAATCTCACTCATGCACATTTGAGGTTTCTATATCGACACTTACCCATCTGTAGTGTACAATAAAAGTTACAATATGTAAAAAGAAGAGACAATCCCAGACTGGCCAAGTTTTGAAAGAATGACCTGTCACAGAAATGTTTAATCAATTCATAATAACAAAAAATCACATCGAATAAACAATAAAATGAATACTTTACAATATTTTACCCAAATGCTTAAGGGTGCATATATAACAGACTTAAACATTACAAAAAACACGCATTGGGGCTTTTATTAGTACTCAGAATGGCTAACAAACAGGAAGGGCAAGCTTTTCCGGGACCTAACAAAAAAGTTGCATTTTCAATTTCTTCTTAAAAATGTCGGTGGACTTAACTTCCCTTATGTCCAATGGGAGTGAATTCCAAGCCATAGGGGCGACTATATTGAAAGCTCCCTTAAGAGCTTTACTGGTTTTACAGCAAAGTGTTTTCAGATGATAAGTGTTATTTGATCTAAAAGACCTCAAATTCGGTTTCTCCACTATGCTCTCCAACAGGATCAGGTAAGCAGGTATGCGACCCATGCAACATTGTGGATGGTGAATAGCATTCTAAATTCGACTCTTGCCTTCACTGGCAACCAGTGTAAACTCGGTCTCTCCATTTAAGGCCCATAACAACCCTAACTGCACCATTCTGGATAACCTGCAGGCGGTTATTAACGAAACCACAGCAGTAATCGATTTTTGAACCAATTATGGCTCTCTCAATTGTCTCTGAATTGTTTTTTGCGAGATAAACGGGCAGAGGTGGGCAAGAAGTTTTATGTAGCAAGTAGATGCAGATACCAAATTACTCACTTGTGATTTCATGTTTAAATTCTGGTCTAACGTTATACCTAAAGTTTTCACTTTCTTTTGCACCTCTAGCTTGCAGTTGGCAATGGTAAAACTATTAAACAAATGACCTAGCTTAGCCAGCTTATTTTCTGTACCGACCACCATGAGTTTGGTTTTCTCATTATTAAGAGTTAGGCCATTCTGTACCATCCAGATATGCATGATGATGTTACTTTCTTTTCTACTATGTGACCCGGTTAAAGTGATGAAAAATTGGATGTTATCCACATAGTTGATAAATGTGATACCATTGTGCACTAAGAGATTGAGAAGGGAACCATAAAGATGCTGTAAAGAGATGGGGAGACACAAGCCCCCTGAGGCACTCCATACACTAGTGATACTGGTTTAGCCTCAGCTTCCCCAATGGCTACTCTACATTGCCTTTTACTCAGGACAGACGCAATCCATTGTGCAGCCTGATCTGAGAATAAGGCGTCATCCTTTAACCTGGTGAACAAGATGGAATGATCCACCAGGTCAAAGGCCACAGAGAGATCCAGAATCATGAGCAGAGAGGCTTTCCCAATACCCATCGATTCCAGTACCTTAGAAATTGAGAAGAGCCGTCTTGGTCCTGTGGTACTGTCTAAAACCTGATTGAAACTTATTCAGGATCTGATGGCTATTAAGATGTAAAGAGATTTGAGTATAGGCCACCCAATCCAGAATCTTTAAGAGAAAAGGTGTATTAGTAATTGGCCTATAGTTCTTCAACATCATTGGACAAAGATCTGGCTTCTTTAGAAGGGGGGTGATCCAAGCCTGCTTTAGACCTTCAGGGATGTAGTTTTCTGCAAACAATGTATTCACGAATTTAGTGAGAGCCGGTATTATCATAGCTGAGCACTCTTTGATAATCATAGAGGAGCAGGGATCCCCCTTGCAGCTAGTGGTTTTAAGGTGCATGGTGACCAGCGTGGTCTATCTCTTGTTGCTTATTTAGGATGAGTTTTTAGTCTAAATACTTTTCTTAATTTCCTCTAATTTGCCCAGCATTGCATCCTGGATTGAAGCACACCACCATCTTTCAGCAATAGTTCTTTGCTCGGTCCAGGGCAAACTTTCTGTTCTCTTAGAATTTTAAAGAGTTCCTTGCTGTCTGAAAACAAGTTAATTGATATGTCATCAAATATGTCTTTTTTGACTTGCAGAATTGCGGTTTTATAAGTACTAACCGATTTTGTATACAATTCTCGGCTTGTTGTGCTTATGTCCCTCATGGCAATATTCTTTCTTTAATGGTGCGAATGTCTCAGAGATAGCCTAAAAGGAGTTGAGAAAAGAACTGGTCATCCCCTGCAGAGTCTCAGATTCAAGAATCTCTGAGGTCGGGGTGGTGGCCCATGGTTTTAATATCTCTACACTTAGTTTCTTGTGATTTCCTACTAGCTTTGGGAGCTTGCTCATGCCTGTTGACCTTATGAAGCATTCATTTTTTATCTGGAAAAGGATACATGAGTGATCCGACCAGGGACAGGGACAAGGGTGGACTTTGGGATCTAAGATATTCATTTTATGGGAAGTAACCCAATCCAAAGTGTGTACTTTGATGTGTGTGGGGACTCTAACCAATTGACAGAACCCCAGGGTGCCCAACATGACATCCAATGCGCTAGCTGTGGCGTCCAAATCACTACCAAACCAGAGGTTAAAATCCCCAAATTAATATTTTTGTGTTAGGTTTAAGTAGTGGTAATAAATGATTGCTGAGCTGATCAGGGAATTTGGCCGCTGCTACAGGAGCTCTGTATATCATAATAGATTAAGGGTCATTTCAGAACTAAAACGGATTTTCACCACTATTAATCCAGAGCCTGGCATGTCTTCAAATTTGGTCTCCCAGATCTTTAAGTCTGATTTGAAGATCAATGCAACTTCCCCTCCTTTGCCCTCCCTTCTGTCCTGTCGCAGGGAGCTATAGCCAGCGGGAATAGCCAGCCCTAAAGAGGGGCCAGCTGCCTCATGGCTCCACATTGCAGTGAGTGCACAGATGTCTATATTAGATTCCTCAATGTGTGTGGCTACTTCACAATAGCTTGCAATTTCTCCACTGGACCCTGATAAACAACTTATGGAAATAGTCAATTGTTACTTTTGATAGTTTTGTGCTATCTCTATCTTAACCATATCCCTTCCACAGTGTCTGCACAGCCTTGTCTGTATTTGAGTTTTAAACAAGATGTTTATTTTTATTTGAGCATATGATCTTTCAAACACAATTACTTCCTTCTCTGGGTAATGTACCTTGACAAGATGAATGCATTTTTCACCACAGCAAAGGTGATTTCTGTTGGATCAATGGGCACACATATTTATGCTTACATGTTCAAATGATGGTAAAATAAAATGATGATTTTTACCAGTTTTTAACATTTCCTAATATTGTTTGTATTTTGGATCTGACGAATATAAATCAGCAAATCACAACCAGAAAACAAACATATTCTAACATACTGAGGCCACTGGGCTCTAGAGTGCGTAAGAAGAGGTACAATACAGATTAAAAGGTCTCAGAATGCCAAAAATCAGATTAGGAAATATTACAATTATAACTAGGCAAATAGTCTCTTTACCAGAAAATGACATTGCTTCAATGACAGGAGAGGTAGTAGCATTACTATTGCTAATAAACATTTTGGTGATTTAAAGGGAATCAGAAAAATGAACAACAGAATGAACTCACTGTATGGGGGATGCCTTCTGGTTGTAATTATTTGGCCAAGTGATGCAAACAAGTCAAAGGAAAAGGACGAACGTGAAACCCTGCAAAGACATACATGCTGAAAGAAACATTGATCACCCAATGTTTTATCTAAGGTTTTCCATTTGCTTCCAGTCACTTAACTCCCATGAAGCTCAGAGTTCACCTTGGGAATTGGCTGTTCATTTCATCTATGGACGGCAAACAAGGGTGGATGGCTGGTGGTCTCAGGCATACTTATATGCAAACATCATGAAGTGGGGTTTGAGGGTCTCAGTAAATGTTATTTTTCATTTATTGTACTTATCTCGATTCTGCTCCATCCATTCCCAGGAATCAGTAAAAAATTCACGCCAAAATCAGAGGATCATGTTAAGGTCTGAGTTGGTGTTCGCCAGATTTGTGTTCCTTCTACTTCTTGTATTTTGGATTCTGGAAGATTTCAGTCTCCACATTCAAGGCACTTCTGAGGCTTTTCGGTTCATTAGATAAGACTAATCTTTCTTTCATCTATTCACGGAATGTATTGCAGAGAGCCTCCCAGGGTATGTTGTTTGTGCTTTTTGGTACATTAATTATTGAGGATCATGTTCTATGTTACATTGTCTATGTCCTGCTGTGTGTATTTGCATTTGTAATTGTAGTTAGCACGGTCCTAGTTAAGAAGAATATGGAGCACTGTGCATTTCGTTGATAGCGTTGAGGATTAAGATGAAGTAAGGAGAGAGGAGTAATAACAAGGGATATTCCAGCCATGGGAGTGAGTGGTGATGTGGGAGCGTAAGGATTATATGGGGGCACCTAGGTATAAACTGAAGAGCAAGGTCTTTGGTTTCTTTCCTTCCTGAACTCCAGCAGCACTGACTTGGTCTGGATTGCGTGCACACTGGTTTTTCCATGGGCATGGGTGTAACAAGAGAAAGCCTGTTTCCTGTTGCTTTTCGTGTGCGCCAGTTTGGTATTCAGTTTAGTGAAGGCTCGGCTCCTGAAGAAGTGTGACCCATCTTATCTGCAGAGCTTTGCAGCTAGAAAAGAAGGTTTGCGACTGTAGTTGAATTTCTTGGTTCCCATTATGAATCATGCAGAGCTGTTTTGGGTACCTCAAAGAGTAGCCAGGAGCATTGGTACAATGCCAGTGAGGAGGCCATTTCCCCCATCAATGATGGAGATGTCCAGGGCCTTTGGTTTTGAAGTTCTCAGGAGGAATACAAGTTTTCATCTTCCAAAGGAGGGTTACCTCATACAAGGTCATATATAGCCTATTACAAATGCATTGCTGCGTTTAGCCTCTCCATGCTGACTGCTGTCTTAGGCTGAAAAATGTAGGGCATGACATTGAGGGTCATATTTTGTATACAAGCACTGGTTATGATTTACATTGAATCATGACATTGGTTTGACTTAACTGAAGCATTGTATTGATGATTGTGAGGGAATTATATTTAAGAAGCCTGATTTACTGAATACTTGCTTAAGGACGATCTACTATGACTTTCTTGTGTTGCCACTAATTGGGACAATATAGCTATGGAGGTATGGTTTGATCAAGGGATTTCACCGGTGACAACGATTGTGTTGCACTGGTTTCGTAGATCCATGACTGCAACAAAGTGACTACTGCCCCATATGTGTTTATGGATGAGAAGTTGCTAGACCACCTACTCAACACTCAGACGTCTAAAAAACGACAGTGATTTCAATCATAAAGATGAAATAGGCACAGACAGGAGGTATATCCTCTTCGTCTTTTGTGGCAAGTGCCAAGGCCAGGTAATACTCTTAATAGGGATGTGAATGTGAGACAGTAGCCACCCAAATAGCAATCATATAACAGTCCAACATAGAGGAATTTGCACACAAGGTTCTGTAAAAAAAATATATATGTCCATTAAGCGCACCTAAGTGCAATATAAACTGTACTCGAAAACACTAGCAAAAGCCTGAGAACCAGGTAAAGTAGGACATAGAAATGAAAATGCAGAATGATACAAGGGTATCACTCGTTTATTGCGAGTGCAAAAATACTGAATGCAAAAATGCCTTGTTTTTCCACCTGATTTCTACAGCAACTATATGTGGGGGCTGGGTAAGGGTAATTCATTATGTAAGAGGGCATGGGGGCTGTGAGGGGGTCTCCCTCACATGTCATTGCTCGTATGGAGAAAAAACACATTTTCATTTTTGCAGTCAGTATTCTTTACTCACAGTAATCATATAGATCCTGATGCAATCCCTCTGGATACCGAGCAGGGAGAAAAAGTCTAAACATCACTTTAATGTTAGTATAAAGGACGTGTTTTGGGGGAAAGAAACATGCACGAGGGGCGTTAACCAGTCTCTGAGGAGTCTATGTTGTCATTCTCCAAACCCTGGGAGGACTGACCAACACCTGCAGCAGCCCTTCACTTCCAGGAAGGTCCAGAGTACAGGTGTAGGCAGCACCTGTTCATACTGAATGTGCTGTTGCAATGGTTAGGGGGCAGAGTTTGCCTCTGTCTTGGAGCACGCCTTCACCTCAATGCCTCATGGCTTTGGAAAGATCAACTCTCCCATAAGAGGTCATATTGTATTCTTGCAGTTCAGGAATGAATCCGTGAAAGAAGAGAATGCTCTTTCTCATAAAGACGCAATGTCAGAGGAGATCGGGTAAAAGTAAGCCTACTTTACGGGCTCCAGTCCTTGCTAAGGTAACAAGGGACTTGTTCCCTAGTGCATCATACCCAAAGTGCTTTGCTTTGCATGAAGAGTGGGAGACATGAGGAAAAGAGGTACAATGAAAACTACGATTGAAGTCTCCTTTCTCTCGTTGGTTCTGCCCTGTCTGTCTGTCTAAGCTCTCACGCTTCTCCTTGCCTGCATTTCGAAGGGCATTTGCTACGCAGCCCCTTTTGAGATGGAGGCACTAATTATGGAATTACCCCATTGATGCCAGGCTCTCAGGCCATCTCCAGCTGTGAGATCCCAGGCCTGGCAAGGTAGGAGTTACCTACCGCACACCATACCACAACCTATGTGCAGCTTATATTTTCAGATTACACCTCCACCAGGTTGGTAGGTTCTCACAATATCAAGATTTTTGGGAAACAAGTGCAGATTTAAGTGCAGCCCGTGTACTTCTTGTGACTTTCCTGTCACAGCAGTTGTCAAACAGGGCACCTGTCACCTCTGGAGCTGCTGTGTGCCATGGAAGAGCAGGGGCTGGAAGCCAGGATATAAATGCAGTAGGGCACAGGCAAGTACAATACTTTTGGGCTGGACATTTCTATAAGGGGAGTCTGATTGGCAGACTACCCTTTGTGAGATAGAATTAGCGACAGAACTTTGCTATTTAAAAATAGTAAATACAACCAAAAAGAACAGGGCTCTAAACCCTTGCCAGAGGGCAAATCCTCACAATGGCAATTGCGATTTATTTCATTTGTGCCCCCACCAAGGTCCCCACCCTCACATGGCTAAGAGAGTAGAGTGCAGTGTCCATGATTTCTATAAGATGTGGTGCTTAGTTAATTGTGATCAGACTTAGAAACAACGCACTCGCTGGTGTGTAGAACTCTTGGCTTTTTTCAGTTGTTATTCTCTCTAGGAGGAAAGTCCTGATACCTCATCAACCTCACACGCTACCTGTAACCCTCTGGCTGTGCCCCCTATGCACAGCACTATGTTGATTCCCAGTTAGGTGTGGGCTTTATAGATCCCATACATATACACATACATTCATACATGCACACACACATTCTGTTTCTTCACTTTGGAGTCCCTCGATACACTCTAGAGACTTGGCATGAGCCACCACACTTGAATCAAGAGATTCTGGTAACTTCATAAGACCTTCAATACCATGTTCCTTGCCCAAAACAAACGTGTGGGCTGTTCTCTTCTGAACCTACCCACTGATAGGGGTATATGAAACTTTTCCCTTTTCATACATTGCCTGATGCCCATTTCTGTGATAACCTCTTTTCGTCTGACCCCTGTGGACTCTATTAACATAGAATCAATGGTTGTTTCCTCTGTGCAATGATGTCGATTAGAATGTACGAATTGTGGATGTTTGGGAAATGTGGTGCCATTAATGCTGAGCTCTGTCCCCATTCATGAATTTCTATTCTGGCTCTCATTTGCCCTTGATTCTTTTGTTCTCTTCTACTACCATTTAAGTGAAAGAGAGCCCCTTTAGGTCCTCCCCTGCAAACCATATGTTCCGTTTAACATTTCTGAAACCATCGGGTTCCTCTGCCTGGGAAAATGGGGGAGGAGGTGAAGGGGCGCCTGAGGCTGTGCTGCAGATGCTGTGGAAGTATTTAGATACTGGAAAGTGCCTACCTTATTGACAATAACCCCTCTCCAGCTGTTCAAGGTTCCAGTACACTGACATTTAGTTTAATGTTTAATGTTTGCTGGTGTGGTCGCGAGGAACGCAGGGAGGCTCACATTGTGTCTCAGAGTGTTCATAGCACACAACAGACTGCTGGAGAATGGAACTCAGTGCCCTAAGAACATTGCACAACACATCTAGAGGTGCTAGTGAGGCCTGCTACATGTGAGTTCATAGTCAAGAAACTGGAAAAGGAGCAGGCGCATCAGGAGGAGGCACAAGCAGGTTCACAGGCTGTACTGCCAGGCATGACAGTCAGCTCTGTTAGCCTCCAGCGATCCATGACAGCCACTTTTAGTGTGGTGAATGACTGAAGGCTACACACCAATATTTGTGATTTTTAGCAACTACCGAAATTGTGACTAAAGTATTTTTCTAGCATACCCATTCAACAATAGGGACATTCTGCATGCTATCACAGAATTGAATTATGGCATGATATATTAGTACACATAATTCGAGTGTTTGCATCTTTAAATATATAACAAATAGTAAAAGGATGACATTTAAAATAGGTTTCCATTTCCTTCCACAGGTGTTATCACGCCAACACCTGCTGGCTCTGCCCACAGCACAACACTTACCCAGGGAGGCAAGCAGACCATAGTGCTGGGTCTTAACACAAACACTGAAACGCTAACTTGTTATTTTTAGGTTGGAGATACAAATATAACAGGCCTCAAGAATTGTAAATACCAACGCCTTTATTTAAGCAGATACAATACTGTAAATATGAGGATGATAAAGATGATGACAATTTCATGGTTCACTTCTCTGATGCAATACCATTATGTTGTCTGCCTTTCTTCTGCCTCCTACCTTCCTAGCTCACTGATAACTTGATACTCCTAGGTCCCCTGTTACCCCTGTCTTCACATGGGTCTACCTTCATTAACCCCTTTTCAGATATTTCCCCTCAAGCCATCATCAAATTTGGCATCTTAAATTTCAGGTCTGTCAATCAACATGCAGCTGATAAATAAAATAAATAGAGCCAATAAATAATACATCAATAAATACATAAATATGTTTGCACACAAGACCGTTGACTTCTCTGTTGATTTTGGACACCTGGTTTACCACCATCACTGTCGCCCTAGTACCACCTGGCTACAAAATTGCCACTTGGGGGCAACATTCTAATCAACAATAGGCTGAATAGAAGAGTACAAAGGAAGGAAGGGTCACCTTCATCACACCTGCTTTTATGTCTAGCACTAAAACAACCACATTGCAACATACTTCTAAAGTTTGTAATGTCACCTAGATTTTAATACTTCCCTTACATTTCATATTGTATAGATGTGCCCTAGAGGTGCCAAGACTTGCTTACATAAATGGTCATATTGTGTAGCTAATCCTTAGGCCATTGCCAATAACATCCCTATTGCTGGGTATTTCAATATTTGGTTGTCTGCTTCCAGCAAGTCCACTACTGAAATTTACTTGTGACACTGTAGCCACGACAATCTGGCTCTCTGATCCATCTCACATTGGGGGACAAACCCTGGCACACTTAATATGATTACTTAAAACATATTAAGACCACATTACACCATCTAGACAGGACCTGCATTGGCTACCCGTCAAGCATTGAATTACTCACAAATTGCTGTCACTAACATACAAATGTCAGACAGCTCTGGCCCCTCAATATCTTACTAATCGCTTAGTTGATCCTTCTAGGTGTAATGTACGCCCCAGTGACAACCATAAGCTTTTACAACCACATTTTAAGTTGGTGAATTTGGGTGGCTCAACTGTCGATGTTCAAGCTCCAAAATAATGGAATGTCCTTCCTCCTCCAGTGTTGATGTCTTTGCTTTTCCTTTGTTCTTGTTCTCTGATTATACAGTTGTTTGTTGTTATTTGTTATGTGTGTGCCCTGATGCTCATAGGCATGTGGCGCGTAATAAGAAACTAATAATAATAGTAATAATTAAGCGAGGGCTTTGGTAGTCCAGGGAAACACATTGAACCCACTGAATATCATCATTAGGATGATGATTGTAATTTATAAAATGTGCCCACTTCCTTTCCCCCAATGCTCTTTAACTGGATGCTTATTTATTTTACTTTGTTTATTATTAGCATTTTCAAAAGGCAATGCAATCATTTTCATTAAACAAAAAGCATCAGCAAACTTCATTATTCCCCCCCCGCTCTCCTTATGCTACAGCGCACACAATTACTACCAAGACCGATCGCCCAATGGGACGTTGAATCCAACAGTTACATCAGAGAGTTCAGACATTCTTGGCGGCAAGGGTTCTGCATATTGCTCTCTGGCTCATTAGTGTTTCTGTTTAACATAGAAATACTGAAAGCAGTACGACCCCACTGTTTCAATCAGTCTCAGAGGTTTAGGTTTCCACTAAACGCTTTCTATAGTGTCATTTACCACTACAGCCAATTTCTCATAAATAAATTTGTCCCACAGCTTGGTTGATAGCTCACTCTTTGCTGTGGTGGCTTTGGCTTTCCACTTCTGGGCTAGCGCTACTCTCCCTGCTCTTAACATGGGTTCAATAATTTTCAGGAACCTGAGTGTGTCAGTGTCAGCACCTGAAGGGGGCTCAGAGAGGGAGCTACTCAACCAAGTCTTTAATCCAACTGAGGACTTCTGCCCAATATACCTGTACCTTAGGACAATCCCACCACATGTGTTTTAAGGTTATGGTCAGCCAAATGAGGCATTTCACAGGGGTTAATAGCATACAAATATAGAAAGACCGTTTGTCACAAAGACTGCCATGAGCTGTGTAGCCTCATTGTGATTTTGCTCCAAAGATAACCTGAAATTATTTTACTATAAACTACTGTTTCTTTAACAAGCGCACTCCTTTCAGTGAATGTTTATGAAGATAAGAATGGGATTTTGCTGGTAGATACTAAAAAGACCATTTCTTTCTTTTTTTAAACAGACTTTTATTGATGCGGCCTTACCTCGTGGGTGAGTCAATGATGTCGCATTGACTTTGGAGCCGGGAAGGAAAACCTGCAGAGAACCTGCGGAGAACAGCAGAAGCAGTGAAATTGGATGGGATCCACACGACTGCTGAAGATATGGTAGTGAAAGATAATGGTGGTAGCAATATACTAATTACTGGAGAATTATTTGGATAAACCATTGGCGTTATTAACATGTATGCACCCCTGTGTTTAGCACGGTTCAACTGCAGAAGATTCAGAACCTATTTATGAGACCCTCTGTTAACGTACGAGCAATGGGTTGAGATTCAAACAATGTAATGTATCATAAATTGGATCTTTTTAGGGAGTCTAACAGGACACACACAATTGTTGAACTTTATGAATGCATTGGACATGGCAGATGTATGCCGGTCACTACCCCCCTTGTCCTGACTAGACTATTTTCTGTCCCATAAGGTGACATGCATAAGACTTCTGATACTGGATTTCTCCCTCGAGGAATCTCTGACTACGCACCCTTCCTGATAACAATTCATAGGAAAGTCCAAAGCCGAAAGGCGTATGGTGTCTCAGTCCGTGTTTTCTGTGGGGTGGGGTTTCTGGACATACTGAAAAGTAGCAATACGAATACAACCAAATACTTTGGACTGAACACACTCTCTGTGGAAGATCCTTGGGCGCTTTGGAAGGGCTATAAAGTGATGCTGTGTGGGGCAATAATTTCCATTTTAACAGCAAGAGCATGGGATAGAAATTGCAGATTTAGAATCTGAGTTTGAGAAAGTTGAGGGTAAATTCCTCTTAAATCACTCACACTCACAAGGGACCCAAAGTACCCTATTGGAAACACAAGACAAATTACCATAATTTTGCCAGCGACATCACATGCCAAGCATACCCAAACTTTAGGGGGAGAACTTATGAGGCGGGAGATATGGTGGGGAAAATATTAGCTTGGCTCAAAATGTGCAAAGACGTTTCCAGCCCTGTACAAGAACTGCATAATAATAATAGTGAAAAAATATCTGATGAGCAGAAGGTAACACATACATTCATCAAATATTTTACGAAACGTTATGTCAGCTACACTAAGAGAATATGCACACTAATGTAACCAATTTTCTACAAACTATCGACCTAAACAAGATATCTGAGCAGCAAGGGAACAATATATATTGAGAAATCACTGAAGAGTAAGTTGCGTGAGCAATTTTTGATCTTCAGTCAGGTAAATCCCCTGGTGCCAATGGGTACACAATTCATTTTTGGCAAATAACAGGAAACAAGATCACTAAACACATGTGGCAGATGTTAACTGGATGCAAAACGAAAGGCAAATTACACTTTATTTATTTATGATGAGCTTAGCATATTAAAAGGGGACCAAATATCTTTCAGTTAGCGACCAATACCTCTGTCACATGTCTCTTACACAACGACTCCCTATTTACAACCACCAGAAATTTTAAACATGTTTTGTACCCTACACCCCCCCCCGCCAAATATTTCTGTAGTTGGTAGTAAACTATCCTTGACGGCACAATTAGAGGTGTGCATTAAACACCTATCAGGGATGGCTTCAGGGCTCTCAACCAATAAAGTTAATTGGGATTCCATATCCTTTTTGAAAATGTTGGCATCAATAATTGGTGCCATAATAGCTGGGGATCTCTTTGGGGAATGGGCCGGTGACAGATCTGTCCATTTAGGACTCTCCAAGTGCAAACATCAATATAAGGTGCAATCCAATACAAGGCCATAAAGTGCAATCAACTGAGTATGCTAGATACAGGACAATATTCTCAACAACTACCCAGTTAAAATTGTGATTCCATATGTTAGCCAAGATTGTATGCAGTACCCTTTGGGTGCCCTACAACAACCTTGACATCCTGGCAATGGGAAACCATCCTTTGGTATAAGTCTGTACTAGACAGGTTGGTAGCGTGTTGAGCAGCCAGGCTTATCTCAAGAGGAGTCAATGTGAGCTGTAGGGGAGTTACATAAAGATTCACAGTGACAAGTATTCCAATAAACTCTTACACACAATGTTTCTTGATCAAACAATTTTTAATGTATTTATCAGTCAGTTAGAATAAGCCTTTTTCAGAAGGGAGCAATATAAAGCAACACACAAATATACTTCAAAAATACACACTCTAAGTTTTCTAAATCAGCAATTACCCATTTGGGAAAGACACACAGGCACTACCTACACCCTCACGTGACTTCAATAGCTACAGTGCTATTGGCATTCATTTATTACTGTTGCATTTAGAATATTGTTGGGAGTAGTGTTAAAGAGAAGAGAGTTCAGAATAAAATAAGTATTCACGCTGTTATTCCTAAGTAGGTAAGTACTTTCACAACAACCCTGCAATGCAAAGTCAGTTAACCCTTTCCTGGAAGGAAGGCAAAACACATAAGCGGAAGGGAGAATAGTCATTCAGGGAGCCAGGCCAGCCAATGTTAAGTTAGCAAAAGTCAAGGTGACTGAAGCACTTCTTGCAGGTAAGTAGAAAGTATTTTCTAATGTTTAAAAAGGTTTTGGTAGAATAGAAGAAATCAAAGTAGGGCCACAAGCTGGTTAGGCTTGTGAGGTAAAGACGCTGTAAGCAACTCTACAAGACCAACCAAGACAAGTCTCCAAGGAGGACAGCAAGGTAGCAGAAAAAGATGTAAGTTCTCTCAGACTTTACAGTAACTTTAGGTTTAAGGAAAGTGCAGCAGATGACTTCTGTTCCTGTTCAGCTCTGCAGATCCTGGTGTTCCTGGGCCTCAGTCATGGGGACAAGAGTGAGGACTTCTGGGGACTCCTGCACTACAATCGGATGGTCACTGCTCGCAATCAGCAATATTCAAACCAATGGCACTTGGTGTTTCAGCTCCTCGCGTCTACCACAAATAGCAACACTGCGGTTCCTGGTTGTCGTGATGGGCTTTCCTTCCATCTGGGGTCCCACACTCTGTTGAGGGGGCTCAGGCACAGTCAGTCCTGCTTCCTGGGAGTCCACAGGATCTTCCTGGAGCTCTTGGCCAGCTTAAAAGCAATGCACAAGATCTGGTGTTCCTCTCCCTGGCTATTCGCTTCCAGCAGCAACTGTAGTGGAATTTCAACCAGCTCCGAGAGGATGTCCAGGTGGCTTAATTTGGAGTTGATTGGTCCCACCAACTCAAAGGGAGAAGTTGTCCTTGCAGGAGATTCTCTGTCGATATGAATTTGGAGTTTCAGCACAGCAGCAGGGCTTCACCGGGCAAACCAATGGTCCAGGAGTTTCAGCAGGTGTCCTCTTCAAGTTCTGCTTCGGATTCCTTCATCTAGTGGTAGACTCTGCCTTCCAAGCAAAAAAGCCTCACCTTTTATGCAGGTTTCTCCCATTCATTCAGCCCAGCTGTCAGTCACCCACTGGGTTGCTGTCCTTACCGGACAGCCAGCCAGCTAATCATCTAAGAGTGCATTCCTGTCTCCCAGGAGACTAAGCACAGAGAGTTTCGGGCACCTCCCTCGCTTCCTGCACCCATCAGACACCCTGGAGTCAGAGGTAGGCTTCACTCCTGAATCCCGCCAAAGGCAACATTAACAAATGGACCAAACCTGGTTTGGCGTGGAGAGTAAATCTCAAGAAGGTCCTTCCCACAAAGAAATCACAAAAATGCCACACATGGGTGCTCAACCGTGGCTGCAAACGCCACCCGTGGTAAAAACACACAATGGTAGTTAAAAGTAAACCACTGCCACCAGCCATTCGTCGAGGAAAGGGTAACATAAAAATGTTACACGGGAAGCTATATGAAGGGGTTACTAAGTAACCCCATCCAGTACCCTATTATAAGATAGTGTGTGTTGGGTCTAGAAAGTTACAAATGTAAGTAAAGTCAATTTCACTTTACTGCTCTGGGAAACAGTAGTTTATCCCAGAGAAGGTATTTAAACAGTGGGGGAAATCTGCAAGACTTCCCTGTGCCACTGCACTCAAGGTGCTGTGTGACACAATGTAAAAGATGATGCCTATGCAGTTTGTCAGACTCTATAACCAAAAGAAACACAGAGATCAAAATCACATTAAAATACATGAGAGAGTGGGAAAAAAGGGTCTCACTCTCTCCAGGTTAAAAAAAAAAATAAGACCTCAAAATCCAGCAAAGTTGCTGGGGGTCTCTAAGGTAGAGGGAATGAGCACATTTCTGAGTATTCTCCCTAACACCATACTAGATATTCTGTCGGAGCACTACTGGTAATCTATTGACCATGGAAGGTCAGTAAATCTGCTGCAGCAGTTGAGTACAAACGATCATTAAGGTGAGAGAAAATAAAACTAGGGCAGGAACAATATAATGAAATCCTTAGATAAAAGTATAATAATATATCATTAAAATGAGACTGAAAATGAAATAAAAGCAGTCACGTATACACATACTGTCTCATTTTCCAGGTCCCTGGAGTGAGGATGAGGTTCATTGTTTTCGAAGGCAGAGGGTGGGGGAAGAACACGAGTTATGTTTTACTCCAGCATAAGATTTTCATCTTGTATTAAAACCAACAAATTCTTGTCTAATCCACCTGCTTTTTACACCAGCAAAAAGTATACGGATTACATAGGAATTCATTGTAATCGATTCGTCCTATGAAAATATGGCAGGCTCATTTTTCACTGGGCAGTGCAAAAGAGAGATTTGAAAGGCATATGCCCTGTATTTACATATCTCATTTGCACTCTGCAGTTCACATGATAAAAATTGTACACAGGGGACCAGTTTGCATGACAGTGCTAAACATAAACGTCTATGAATACAATTAGCTCTGAAATGTTCATAAGCTTTCTAAAATAAATTCACCAAACATGCTTTAGTCATGTAGCACTTTTGAGGCAGGGCATGTCTTATTGGGATGAGGTTCTGCAACAGTCTGACTCCCACCAGTAGACTCAACATTTACAGGCTCAACCATTTTACAGGCTCAACAATTTATAGGCTCTACCTATTCCCCTGCTAGACTGGACAGCAATATAAGAACTGAGATTGCATGCAGGAACACCAAGAATATCTCATTGGATGTTTTCTCCACTCTACACACAAATACGTAGGGAACTATAGATATTTTCAAGAAGACCTCCAATTTAGCATCTCATCTTTCGTCAGCCATCGAGGTACTATCGACACCCTAGCCCCCCAAGAAGCAAAAGAAAGTTAAATCTGAAACCATCAATAAATCATGGTTTGATGATTATATCCTGGAAGCTAGGAAAGTAAAAAGAGCTTTGGAACGAGATTGGCCAAAGAACCCCTGTCCCCTCACTTTCAGAGAAATATAAACAATCTGTGCATGCCTCTAAACATGCAATTACTGAAACAAAAACATATGACTCACGCATTGAGAACACCAAATCTAGTTCCAGTGATTTCTTCAAAATTCTCAAAGACTTTGAGAGCCAATATTAAAGACTCTGGGTCTCATCACAAATCTGGTGGTAAGCCTTAAGTGCAGTGGTAGTGCTATAAGCGCCGCATTTAAGGGTCCGCCAGATCATGGCTTTGGCGGATTTCCCCCCAGCTATCCTCTGCAGAATTGCCGATTTTCAGCGCGATTCAGCCGGTGGTAATAGCGTGAATTTTCCCCATTGGGCTCAATGGGGAATGGGCAATAACCCTTCCGCCAAACCCGTGATCCGGCGCTAATAGTGCTGTGGGGCTTGGCGGTAGGGCTATTAGGGCCGGTGCTAATAGCGCCGGCTTTACCGCCCAAATCGTGTTGAGGCCCTCTGTGTGGTGTCAGTCTATGCAAGATGAACTCCATATGACCATTGCAAACCATCAAGCCTGGCTTGCTACTAATACAGGTCAAGATAATCATTACACCATCATCCTGGATAATCTTGTGACACCACCTAAGTTTTATTTTCAGTGCTGCTTGTAAACAGAGGCTCTCGAGATTGTTCTGAAATTTAAGTCCACTTCCTGTTTAGGAGATTAATATCCTGCTGACATTCTGAAAGGCTCTCTGGACACTCTGATCCTTTGGATCACTAAGTTGGTCAATGCCTCCTTTCAGGAAGGCATTGTTCCCACGTCCTTGAAGGATGTTTGGGTAACTCCACTCTTAAAAAAATCACCCTTAATCCAGCAGTAGCAAAGGACTATCGACCAATAACAAATACCTTACCAGCTGAAAATTAGAGAGTAGCATATTTGCAGTTACAAAAATGTGTGGAAGAAAATGACATTCTCAACCCCCGTCGATCGGGCTTTAGAACAATTCATGGAACTGAGACAGCCCTTTTGGACCTTAATTCCAACATCACAGGGGTAAACGAGAAGGTTCATCCCATGTTACTTATGCTGCTGGACCTCTCTGCAGTGTTTGATCTTGTGGCTCATAATCTGCTCTGTGAGAGGCTAAAATCCATCACCAACTGCTCCGAAAAGGGCTCTTTATGGATAACATCATTTGTGGGCCCTCGAACCTCCAGTGGGGCCACCGAGTACGCTCAGGCCTCATCCATCTCCCTGACCTGTAGAGTCCCTCAGGGCTCATGTTTGTCCCCCCTGCTCTTCAATATTTATTCCAAGCATTTGCTCGATCTCCTGGATGGACTGGTTGTCTAATACCCAAATTATGCTGATGACACTCAGGTCCTATTCGAGCTGACTGGTATATATTTGTATGATGTGCAGATGGTCACAAAGTCTTCAACAGAATTAAAATGTGGATGGCACTACATTCTTTGGCCCTTGATAATGAGAAGACAGGGCTGCTTATCATGGCCTCTAGCCCACGTTTAAAGAAACTTGACACTACTCTGCGATGAAGGGACACTCAGTAGGCTCAGCTTCTGATCTCTGGTAACCTGAACCCTGTGAGCAAATCAGTGAAAACATTGGGTGTCATTTTTGACTCCGAACTCTTCATGAAACAACACGTCTCACAGGTTTGTTTTTCATGTGGAAATGTTGTTAAATTACTCCATCAGATCAGGCCTTATCTCTCCTTAAAAACAGATCACTGTTAGCCACTGCATTGGTAATGGCATGGCTGCACTATTTCTGCACTATTGCAATAGCTCCCTTATGGGTACATCAGAGGCAAATCTCCATCACCTTCAAATCACTCAGAATGGAGCCGTCAAGGCAAATAATTAGGTATAAGATCCTAGCTCTTGCCTACGAATGTCAGAATGCAGCTGCTCCCGACACCTTATTAAAAGGCTTAGGTTAAGACAGCCTGGTTGGATGCTGCAGTCCACTAAAAAACATCTTCTGAACCAACCTCGTTTTCGGTTGAAGAAATTTGGCTGAACAAGTTTTGATGTCCATGCCCAACAGGAATTGAATGCCTTGTCACCTACTGTAAGAGGACTATCAAAACCTCCCTTTTTAAATCGGCTGACTGAGCTGAATAGCTCCTTCCTTTTGCCTCCCTGTCTTTGACCTCTCGGTATTCTTCTTCTGTTTCCTTCTTGTCTCTTCCATGCACTCTGAGGCCCATGGGCATGTAGCGCCTACTAAGAATTTAAATAATAATAATAATAATAATAATAATAATAATAATAATAATAATGTGAGGCCCAGCACTCAGCAGACACACAAGCTCTGATTCATGGAATTATTTGTGTATAAAATGGAGGTGTGTGTGCCATTCTGCCCGCAAATCCCTGTTTCACCAATGAATTAATAAAATATTTCCATGAATCAAGTGTACAGTGTTTAGTCAGTTCATTCCAGTCGAGTTGTGCTGAGAAGAAAATGGTGTACTGTTTCTAGCCTATTCCAACTGTGCAGGCTGAATTATTAAATTAGACTTGTATATATTGCAGTACCTTCAGTGAACGTTAAGTGTGTGTTATATAGCCCGTTTTACGGGCGTGTGTAAGCAGTGGCCTGGACTGCCAATTGTAGCCACAATATAGGCCTCCTCAGGGCTCTACAAAAAGTTATGGCAAGCAGGCAGGATAACAGAATGAGGAAAAGGAAAACACATATAAATGTGCCATGTTAGAATCATAGCTATACTCAGCAATTCTTTATGATCGAAATAGAAGACAGCAGCAGTCTTTTCCTAATTGTCCCCCCTTTCCAGTGATCCTGAAGTTGCCATGGTTTCAGGCCAGTCAAGAGGGCATTGCTGTGCGTGCGTTCTGCTGCTGTCTGCCTTTACAGGACTTCGTGGGCAGACGTGTTTTTGAGATTACCTCTTCTTCCACAACAACTGCACAGTCCGGTGATTTATCCTGTAGGAACTCTTGATCCCAGACGGCACATTTCAATGTACATGGAGCATGTGGCAAATGTTTATCCACTGATTTTGGAAAGACTCACTCCTCATTTCAAAACTATTTTCAATGCACTCTCTAATGGTGGTCAACAGTATGTTGTAAACATGAATTGTATGTACGCCTATGTATTTGGAAATACTTTTTATGTAAATACCACAGCATAACAACCAGTTATCCGTCAAATTTCGTTTTGGGTAATGTGCATTTTTATATAATTGTTGCTGTGTCTATGACCCTCCCATGCTGCTTTCAATAGTTCCTTTACAGTAGTCTGTTCAGGTGCTTCGCTTGTGCCCATCTCCCCATTGATATTACAGCTCTAATAGCAGCCATCAAACGCAGTCTCCCTACAGTGCTTTAGATAGCTGCTGCCTCCCTCCCCCACATGGACATCACCTCTGGCTCCTGCCTTCAAGCATATGGTGTTGCAGCCACTTTTTTGCAGTCACTTGGTGGTTGCTCTCCACTGTTTGACCTCCGGCCTCATGTAGTTTACCCTACAAAGTACCGCGGGAGCTGTGTGGTGTATTTGTGGGCTAAAACGTTAGGAGCCCAGTCAAGAGTATGAACAATTGAGTAATGCTGTGTCTATGCACATAGTATAGCTGGCCTCGCTTGGAGAATATAGAAACAAAGTAGGGCCTAACTTCACCTGATTTAAATCTCTATTGCTTTGTCAGGTTCTTCTTAACCGTCCACGTTGTAGCCTTGACCATAGCACAATGATATGATATGATAGGTTATTTATAACGCGCTTAATACCCAGATTTTTCTAAGCACGGACCCAGGGATCGAGCCCATGTTGCTCCGTGTTATCTTGCTTCCGAGGCAAGCACATTGCCGCTGAGCTATCCTCCCGAGACGTTGTGTTCTACAACCTCGGAAAGCTAGCATAGAAGCCGGATTCTTTGGAAAGGATACAATTCTAGCAATACTTCAAGAAGTGGGTGAGGGAGCCCTACCCCAGGTTTCTAAGCTGTTGGCATAGCAAGTAAGTTTAATGAAAGGTAGAGGGTGTGACCTGTGACATCATCGCAGGGAAGCTCACCGCTCCCCTTGCTTGTCTATTTATCCCAACAAAGGGTCAGCGCTGGAATCATGTTTGTGGAGGGGTCTACGGGGATCTAGGCGGCCCCAGAGAGGACATCAAGCTGTACGGCCTTCAGTAGTAACACTGTCTGGGCCATCTCAACGATGAATAGTTAGGGCCCAACTGTTGAGTAGCCATCCTGCTGAATTACACCCTACAACAGCGGCGTTGCTAGGGGGCGGGGAGTGAGGGGGCTATAGCCCGGGTCTTTTGGTTGTAGCCCCGGATAGAATCCAGGTGCTACAACCAAAATGCTAGTTAGCCCCGAGTCCTGGCAGTCCCAACATTAGAGTCGCCCCAGATCCTTTCCAGACCTAGCAAGAACCCTGCCCTACAATGTTTCACTTGGTTGCATATGCTGCGGGTAGACGCTTGCCCTGCAACATCAAAAGACACTATGGGCCTCATTACAACCCTGGCGCTGACGGAATGAAGGGGCCAAGTAAGGGACCAGCCCCCTTCATTCTGTCAGGGCTGATTACGAGGTTCCCTTTGCAGGACACGAATCAGACGTCTGGTAAAACCAGACGTCTTTTCCGGGTCCCGCAAGGGGAAAAGGGAGGTAACAACGGGACACTTGTAATGTGCCCGTTGTTACCTTCCTCCCCATTCCCATTGAGCCCTAAGGGGGCTCAATGGGAATGGGGAATGGTTCCTGCAGGGAGGACTTACCGGCTCCTTTATGGCCTAAATCAGGGGGGTTTCAATAATGTAGATATGAAGCCGATATCCACCTGATATGTGTAAATGAAGTATCTCTTTCACACAACGCGGTTTACAATATATTGCAGGTGCTGCTTGCTGGTCGCTGGGGATGTAGAGGCCGTTTATTCGGAATAACCGGTTATTCATACTGCATTTGTACTACTTTTATCTCGTCTAGCTTTAGGCTACACCGTGGGGTTCTATTGTGAAAAGTACAGAATTCCTTGATTGTAACAATTCGATTGTAAACATTGCTGTAGTGTCCTGAACATTGGCGTGAGTTCTGTTTGTGTTTTAATACAAAGATCAAATGTTTTTGAACTGCCAGTCTGTTATTGGCCTGGGGCTGTGGGGGGGGGGGCGCGAGGATTGACATGAAAGTTGACTTACAATGCAACGTTTGTGGTGGTGCACCTACTGTTGGGTTTCAGTTTTGACCTTTCCAAATGTAACTCCCTCCACCATAAAAATAAATAAATGTAGGTGTCGTTTATTGTCTAAGATAAGGTAAGTTTGTCTCCAGAATGGGCCACTCTCTAGGCCCCTCTCCGAGGGCCCTGTGTGTCAGAATTCTAGGTAGTAGACCTGGCAAAGCTCTGCCATACAGGGGCACACAAATGAACTCTCCATAAAACGCATGAAAAATTCTAAAACTTTAAGGTGCTAAACGAGAAGAAAAGAATTTAACACTATGAAAATAATGAATTACGATACTTGTTTGTTAATGCTTCTTACCTATAAGCACGAATTTAAATTTAAATTTGTTAGGCAAAGGTGTAAAAGCGATAACATAAATTAAAGTCTAACTAATGAGAGAAGAAATACTGTAATTAAAATAACTCCTCAATATGTTGGTTGAGAAGAGGCAGTACTCATACAATCTTACTCATAAATCACCATCAAATGTGCTCTCTTTACTATGGCAGGGAGACGAGAAGTAGTTAAAATGGGCCATGACGATGGCACTAGTTTGCACTTGAACTTTGATAGAGGGAATTGAGAATGATGATGCTAATAAAATAATAGATTTTAACATTACTCCACTTTTCACTCTAAAGGTTACATTGTCTGCAATTGATTTTCTATTTCTGTAGCGCATTTCCCCTGTGCATTTTGGATTTCATTCATCAAACGAGCGTCATTGTCTGCATTAGCGTGTTCGACATTTTTTTTAAGTATGACGTACTCCACATTTGACTGGCACGGTCAGCAAAATGAAAGAACCTGCTAATATGTCATTTGTTTTTCCAAGCTTTGCATTGCCTGTCTCCGTGGGAATGTTTACATATAAAAGCTAGCCTAGGGTTCCTGAAATCCATAAAGCAGCCATGCCACAGATGGTCATGTATTGCTCTACCACAGTTCAACCTGTTGAGGGCCACTTGGAAAATTTGGGCCGGATCCAGAGTGTGATGGTAATACTCGCAGTAAAAGGCAATTTGGTAAATACTCTCAACAGATATGGTATATGGAAGAACACCATGCAATCACACATTTATCTCTTTGTTGTGGTACTGGTATTTTCCAAAAAATTGCAGTGCAGGTCCACATCTGGTAAAAGTGATTCTGCAAACTGAAATTCCACATGTACAGAAAAGAACACTGTCTGTGCTGCCAAGGAGGCAGCAAGGCGGGTGGGCCACCTGATGGTCAAAACAGCTCCTGCCAAACATACAACACTTGGGAACATGTGCATGAAAGGGTCCATGCCGTGTCTGCACATCCCTGTACACTCTGGAATGAGGTCGGATGGCCTTACCTGGTCTGTCCAGGTCATCATCTCATGCTACTGCCAGGTGTGTCCAACAACATGAGGTCTAGCCTATTTACAAATCTGGGAGGCAAAGGCAGCCACTGTTATGGACATCAGTGGCATGACAGGATCTGATGACGCAGAGGTATTGCCGGCCGCATGTGTAGCAGATGGTAAGTACATAATACATGCCCCCACAATCACGCATCAAAAGTGCTTGGAAGGAAACCCCACCACATGTTCTACCATGCACTGAAAAGGGAGGAGGGAATGTGTCAAAGAATACACAACACGCCACTCCAGACATGTCCCCAATATGTATCTATTGTGCTTGAGAATACTGTTGACATCTGAGAAGAAAACAACTCAATTTGCACCACATGTTTACATAATAGGAGTTTGCATAGTAATGAACCCAAAGCCAAGGGGACACTACTGCATCCGATAATGCCCCAAGGGCTTTATTAACACCCTCACATTCGTTCGAATGTGTAACTAAGGGGTATGCTAAATATTTACCTTAACTCCATGTAAGAACCAGTATGCCTAGTAAACTGCCATTGATAACTAACAGTATTTTTGTATCAAGTAGCAGTTCAGTAACAAGAACATTAAACATATCAGTGTGTTTCAAATGTTAAACTGCTGCACATCTAAACATCCAGTAAACCATTTCAAAATGTTACAACCTTTAATTTGTGTACTAAAATAGCATTGCTGAACATATACTGTGCCTGCGTTTATTCAGGTAATTTGCACGGGAAAATTGATTCCATTTCTTTTTTTTACATAATAGCAGTTTGCACAACTAACACCATTCTTATATTCTTTATGAATATATATTTAAAACCAATCAAACATATTTTCATGAAATTAAACACTAGGTTTCACAAAACAACAAACAAATAAACATAATTATATTTTCTTACACATAACCACACAGTAACACACATCAGCAAACCAAATCTTTTTTAAAACACACATTTTCAAATCACACCCAACCAGCAAAAAGACAATCTTTTTAAAAAAAAAAACTTTTTTATATCACCTCAAAAATCAATTTAACATACAACACAAGTAATTAAAAAAGCATTGTAGATACAATCGCATTTCTACTGCCCGTTGATCATTTTTATTTTGAATGCAATAAGTATACTTCTTGATTCTATATCATGCACTTCAGTAAAATTAAATGTCTTTCCTAATAAAAAACTTCTAAGAATTATTCCCACCCATTTTCAGTGTCTACAGCAGGAATACTTCATTGTTAGCAAGTACAGTAATAAACAAGAATAAACTCAGAGCCCCATTATCAACATATTATCAAATCAAATATTTTAACAAAACAATGACAAACAACTGATTAATGCCAATCACATTTTATCACAGGCAATATGAACTGCACAGTGTGAGTTCTGCAGTAAAAATGAGAAAAGTAGACAAAATGGCAAGTTTCATCTTTCCAAAATCAAAAGCAGAAAAAGAGGACTATATTGTAAGAAAACAAATAAAATGGCCGACATATTCACTGCAACCTATCCCAATGAAGTGCACATTTACAACATTAACAAGAGTCAATTAGAAACACTAAAACACATACAAAACCCTGCCCAGCATCAGAAGTAGCCATGTATACTCAACATGCTACAAAGCTAACTTGTACATTTTCTACAAGCTTAAAACCAAAGTAAGCCGACCTTCAAAACTTTAAATAAGGCAAGACAACACCTAAACACACAAAATAACACCCACAGAAACAATTCTCTACTATATTATCCTCATAACAATATCATTATTGCACAGAAAATATATATTTATACACACAGCTATAAATATAACCATGCATACCTGGACAACCCATGAAAAGACAAAAAGCACTGACGCACCTATTCACATAACAAGGGACATGTGGCATATAACAATATATACAAGACATGTAAAATTGGCCATATTCATGATTTCTCCTGCACCTCTATGTGTTTGGGTTGAATGGCAGTACTGGATCTGTAAGGAGGAGGTGCATAGTGTAGAATCAGAGGAGGGGAGGGAAGGAGTAAAATATGTTTTTTTCAACTTGGAAATTGATAATACGGGTTGGATAGGAGTGGTATCTACTTGCACCCACCGTTTTCAAAGTCTTAAAGTAGCTCAATATATTAAGGAAACATTGGGACTGTGTTGCAAGCCCATCCCTTGAGCGCCAAAGAAAGTCTTGTTTGCACTGGCTCACGTGTAATGGAAGATTCACAACTATTATTAATCCATTGGTATTGCAGCCCAAAAGACCTTCTTAAGATCATGCAGTGAGTGGGTGAATGTTTCCATGAAGGAGGCCACATGGATCAGAGGCATGCCGGATGCTACTACATAGTCCAGAATACAGTGTTTACCAAAATATACTGTTTTAAATGTGTTTTATGATATGATATGATATGATATGGCATTTATAACGTGCCTATACACAAGTGTTTCAAGGCGCGACAGGGCAAGGGAGGGGGAACGGAGGGAAGACAGACAGCGATCTTACTAGGTCAGGTGTCATTCAGATCGCGCAAGTGCATGGGCAGGGGATGGAGGAGAAGTGTAGTGGGAAGTGGGAGAGAACAGTGCAGTACATGGGATAAGACAATAACAACAATAAGTAAAAGTACGCGCAGTGGGTGGCAAGTGAAAGGGTAAGTGCAGACGTCCGGTGTCAACTGCTAGAAGTGGGACCTTAGGGATACAGAAAACAGTCACCAAGTGCTAGGGTTGCCAGGAAGGCAGTGCAGGAGAGCGACAGGCAGAGGAGTGGACCTGGGCCCGAGATTAGAGGGTGGCGTGTAACCAGTGCAGTTTCAGTGTCAGCCAGGAAATCAGCAAGGGAGAGGAGGAGAAAAAGCAGATACAAAGAGAAAGGTTTTGAGGTGTTTCTGGAACCGAAGATTATTCTCCTCAAATTTCAGGGAGGCATGGAGGCTGTTCCAGAGGGAGGCCCCAGCCGAAGAAAGAGGTCTACCACCAACTCCTTGCTTGGAGAAGCGACTGACCCTGAGGGAGTTGGAGACAGAGGAGCGAAGAGCTCGAGAAGGAAGATATTTAGGAAGGGAGAGTTGAAGGTATTGAGGCCCCTGGCCCCAGAAGGCCTTGTGGACGATGCAGAGTGTTTTGAAATTAATCCTCGCAGCCACTGGCAGCCAGTGCAGAGGTTTCAGTCCTGGAGAGGTACGATCCCTGGGTTAGAGGCCAAGGACAAGGTTCGCAGTCCAGTTCTAGATGAGTTACAGAGGGCAGAGAGTAGAAGCAGGCAGATTTAGAAAGAGGCTGTTGAAATAGTCCAGCCTGGAGAGAACCAGAGCTCTGGAGACAGTGAGCTTCTGGGAGAAGGAGAGGAAAGGAACAATACCTCTGAGGAGGGGCAGCTGGTAGTGTGACTTCTTTGAGACATCACAGATGTGAGGAGAGAAGGAGAGTGTAGAGTCGAAGATGACCCGAGATGTTTTGCCTTGCAAGTGGGAGCAGGAAGGGGGCCAAGAGAGGCCCGCCAGAGAGCTACAGGAAAGGAGGGAGCGGGAGTACTGGTGAGGAGAATCCCAGTGTTACTGGCATTAAGGCAGAGGTCATTGGTGGCACACCACTCCTGGATAGCAGACAGACAGTCAGAGATGAGGGAAGTAGAGGAGGAGGCCAAAGGTAGCCTGAAGATGAGCTGAGTGTCATCCGCATAGTACTGAAAGTTGGGGCCGAGAGCAGCTATACAGTGGGCCAGGAGTGCCAGGTATTGGTTGAACAGTGAGTGAGAGAGGTTAGACCCCTGGGGGTCACCACAGGTAGAGAAATAGATAGCAGAGAGGAAGGATCAAAGTTGAACCTGGGAGGGTTGGTCGGAGAGAAAAGAAGTCAGCCAGGCCAGAGCCTGACCAGTGATACCCAGGTTATCACAGAGACGGTTGAGCAGGATGGCATGGTTGACAGTATCAAAGGCAGAAGAGAGATCAAGCAGGATGAGGATGCAAGGGGTGTTAGAGTCACAGTTGGAGAGCAGGTCTTCACGGATATTCAGGTGAGCAGTGTCTGTGCTCCTGGCAGCTCTGAAGCCAGACTGATGGTCATGAAGACAACCAACAGATTCAGTGTGGGGAGTAAGCTGGGAAATGGCCAGTTACTCCATGAGCTTACCCAGGAAGGGAGTGATGGAGATGGGGCAATAGTTAGCCGGGCAGGAGGGGTCGGCAGAGGTTTTCTTAAGTAGGGGGTGCACAAGGGAGTGCTTCAAGGCGGTCTGCCAGAGTTCAAGTACCAGCATTCAACCACTTCACAACAATTGCTTAATTTTTCATGGTTACTATGTCCAATTCTAAAAGGTAAGTATGAAACTTGTGAAAATCCAAACAATAATATCATTGTTGCATAATGGTTAAGTGCTGCATCTTGAACTGCTGCTGGCCGTGATTCTCAAAGGCAGAAATGACCACAAATGTGATTTTATTTAGTTTTTTCAGTTTTATAATGTTGTCCAGAGACGGTGTAATACATCTTCCATTCTTGTTTTATAATGTTGCAGTAAATAAATGTTTTTCACGTCTAATTCATACTACAAAATGCAAAGTGCCGGTAGGTTCATGCCAATTGCGACCTCTTGCACCAAAACATCCTTGCGCCGAGAGGTCCCTGTGCCCAACTGGCTGCGTCTAATTAGTTGCACCCAAACGGGACCTGTGTCGAAACAGTCGTTCCATAACGGTGTGCGCCTAACTGGCCGTGCCGAAATGTCCTGTCCCATGCTCCAAACCCCTTGTTTTCTGGCTGGTATTTTGGTGACTGTTGTGATACATTGCACGACCCTAACTAACCACATTTAAGCAGCACGGAAATGGGAAATAAATGACCGGCTGCAAGAATAACATATACCAAGGTACTTTCTGCACCCATAGCGGAAAAAAAAATGGCACCCTTGAATATACACACAGTACTGCTTAGCTTCAAAGTGTGTAAGGGGCCGGCCCCCTCAGGCCATGTTGCTCTAAGTGGTCTTGTATGTTTGCCTCACTTATTGAGCACCATAGCCTGAGGGGGCTGGCTCTTTCCTCACTTTGAAGCTAAGCAAGGTAGGTCCTGGTTAAGGAATTGGAGACCCAGGTCACCAGTGATTTTTCACCCTCGATGTCACTGTAGCTGTAAAAATATTTTTTTATTATGTATAAAAAGATTGAAGGCTTTGAGAACTCCCAATGTTTTAAAGCCCTGTGCAATTAAATAATTTGTCGAGGATCACACACTTTGGTTAAGCAGCGTGCTACATGACACTGGTCTCTGGTGACTGTTGTTATACATCGCACAACACCACTAACCACACCACTAACCACATTTAATCAGAACCTAAATAGGGAAAATAATGAGCAGCTGAAAAAATGATGTATGCCCAAGTTCTTTTGCCCCCAAGGCGAAAATCAAAAGCTGGCTCCCATGAATATATGCACAGTAAGTGAACATATATCTTAAAGTGAAATTTACAAATGTAGTTCAATAGACCTACTTGTTAGACGAAAGTGCACAAGACAAAATAACATTGGACTTTTAAAGTGGGGGGGTTCATAAAATGTTTACTAAATGCCAATAAAAATATCTTTTAAAAAAATGCAGATGCTGTGAGTTATGAGACTTTTTAAAACTAAGAAAACACATGGCATTCGGTACTGTGGACTGTCTCCCTTCATCCTTTCATTCATGTTACATTCTAAATAATCAAGTCACTCTATAGCTTAGAGTAATTAAACTGAAATAAGTGTAAGGTTGGCTTGGCTATTAACATGTTATTTTATGCAGCAGCCTAACTAACTAAGCTTTTTAACAGTACAGAGGTAAAACATGTATTGTGGAAAATAATAACAGATTTTATTCTCCTGGGCCAGAGCGTGTCACCTTTGAGAAGCTTGCCTTGCATTACAGATGTAGGTTAACAAGTGGCATGCTAGCTTTTTTAAACAAATGTACATAGGATTACATTAGCAACAGTACCATGCAGTAGCCGGGACCAACCATGCTTAGTTTCAACACGAGGAAGGATCCAGCCCCCTCAGGCCATGTTTCTCTACGTGGTCTTGTAAGGTGGGCACATTTATTAGGTAAAATGGCCTTAGGGGGCTGATCGCTTCCTCACTTAGAAACTAAGCATGGTTCACCTCAGTTACTGCGGGATGGGAAACCCAATGTTGCTGTAAAAATATCTATTTTTGTCATTATTTACTGGGAGATTACGACTACCAGAATGCATTTCAACAAAAGGCAAATAATGTTTTTTATTGCAAAACTTTCAAGGACTGACGGTAGCATGGTTTAAAAAAATAAAATAACGCGGCTCCCCATTCAGTCACTCATCCATGCAGTAACCGGGTGCTGATCGTGCTTAACTTCAAAGCAGGCATGACCACGCTTGGCTCCAAAGCCAGGAAAGGGCTGGCCAGTTTCTCTAAGCAGGCTTGTAAATTTGGTTAATTTATCAGGCAACATGGCCTATGGTGGCTGGCCCCATCCTCACTTTGAAACTGAGCTGGGTCAGTCCTGAATGGGAGACCTGGATGGCCCCTGATGTCACTATAGCTGTAAAAATATGTTTTTAAAAAAGAAAAAAAACTGTAACCGTGGGTACTGAACTACACATACCCTTGGCCATCCATAATTCTTTATAGCTGCAAAAATTGGCAAAACAGCAGGAAAAAAGATGTCCTACCCCTCCAGGCTCTCACCAAGTAGCCCCCTCATCTGTGCTCATCTGTGCCTGCTCCCCCCACTTCCAGTTGGACTCTTGCCCTCTCCCTTCCCCCCCAGCACAGGCTATTTCTATGAGGCAGCTTCCTTTAAGAGTTGGCTATTCGAGGCTACAGTCAAGCCTACAGAAATCTTTGTTTGGCAAACCTACTCCCTACACCCTCTCCAATGTTCACTTGGAACCCTTTAGCCACCCCACCCATCTCTAGCCTGATGTCATTTGCATGTTTTTTGACCTGCAGATAGCTTTTTCCTGTGTTTCATTTTCCCATATCCTCGGCAAAAGCCCCGGATATCTCTTGCATCAATAGGAAAACAAGTAGGCAGTCTTTTCATTTCTAAAACCCCCGGCTTTGGGTAAATCCCAGAGATAGCTCTATTTTTGGGATGGGTAACCCTTTCTCCATTAAATATTTTACAAAATGACTGCACGGAATAACCTCAAAACATGCATGGACTGTGAGTCACTGTTTTGTGCCCAACCTGTTTCGGACCTGGTGCAAACTCGTCGAGCAGTTTGGGCTGTACGCTTTGGCAAAAATGTACCTTGTTTGTCTATTGGAAAATGAATGGGAGGTAGACCTCTCTTTTAGAAAAAAAAAACATTTTGGGATGATTCAGAACTTTTTGCTTTTTTAACAAATCTTTATGAAATTTTGCAATCTGGGGGTTGGTGGGCTGCAGGTTTTTAATCACTTTTGAACTTTCAGCCACAACCGTTACTCAAATCAAGTTATCTTAACGATAGAATTTTGAAGGGTTCCCATGGGAGTCTGACTCACAATAACTATAGTTAACCATGGTTTTTCCAGAAAAAACACAAAGATGAAATCTTAGTTGGGCTAATAAAGCCATTTATTTGCAAGCTTTTGCAATGGAATTATTATTATTATCATTCTTTTCTTCTTCTTCTTCTTCTTCTTCTTCTTCTTCTTCTTCTTCTTCTTCTTCTTCTTCTTCTTAGGGAATTTGAGAATTTATTGAGCGCTTTACAATCATATGAAGAAGAATACAGTCAAGGAAGCAGAGAAAAAGGGAACAAGGAGCTGTCAGCAGAGAGTGAGGGTGGGCAATTGACAGTTAGGGATCTACAACTAGGGGAGGAGGCAGTAGGGAGGTGATCACTGAGTCTCAGATAGGGTGTGTGGACCTAGGTCATCATCATCATATAAACAAGTTTTATTCAGCAAAAAAGTATCATAAATGGAATAAAATATGAACATATACTAAACATGAAAAATCTGTAGGACAAAAATCAATACAATAATCTGAGAAAGTCTTAATATTAATTATAGATTATCCTAAAATTAATTAACTGTACAAAAGTTAAAATGCAATTAAAAACATTCAAGCAGATAGGGCAGTAAGTCTATAAAACCATGCACGGTAGATGTACTTAATAATTGGGAGCATTACATTCATATAATAAGACTGCCTAATCAATTGCATTGCTTTGTTAACATTTTGAGTTTTAGTAATAATAAACAGGGGTTTTAGATATTTGGCTATCAGCAGACCTGGGTGTCAGGGAGGAGCCATTTCTTGAGGAGGAAGGTATTAATATATTTTACGAACTGTAGAAGCAATAGGGCAAGTCTGATGTTGACGAGAAGGAGGTTCCAGAGTCTTAGAGCAAAGACAGAGAAGGCCTATCTTCTGGTTCTTTCCTTTCTGCACTGTCAGAGTTCAAGTCTGCACATTTCCTTACTTCTGGTGGATTGAGGGCTCTGCAAATGCTTAACTTCTTTACAAGGTAGCTTGGGGATTACAGGGTGACAGTCTTGTAGATGATGCAACAGGATTTGAAGATGATACAGGTTTGCAGCGGGAGGCAGTGCAGTTCGATAATTGTCTGAAAGATTTGCTTGAATATGCAGAGTCCTTTGAGCCTTGCTGCAGCATGCATGCCACATCTCAGGGATTCCAGGCTAGTCCCTTGAACACCTCCCAAAAGGGCATTGCCAACATCCAGGGGGTGGGGATCAAGGCTTGGACAGTGAGTCTGAAGTTGTTTTCTGGGATGAAGGACTCGATTTTCTGCAAAAGAGTGAAGGTTGGTACCAAGCCATTTATTTTTTCCCTGCTATTTGCTGTTTGAATGTGTGGTGTCGGTCGATGTTGAACCTAAGGGACTTGGCACAGGTGGCCAGCTGGGGTGTGAAGCCATCAAGGTTCATAGCAGAGAGCCAGGTCTGGATGTCAGGGTGTTCAGTGCTGTTGGCCAGAAGTAGTAATTCAGTCTTGAAGTGATTGAACTTCAGGTAAGCACTGGACAACCAGGATTGGATCAATGTGAGGCAGGCCTTCAGCTGTGGATGTCCTTGATGGAGGATGTCTTGAAGAAGATCAGTGTGTAGTCAGCATTTTGCTAGATGTGGATTTTGTGTGGAGTGAGGAGGGGTCATAGTGGTTCTATGTAAAGATGAAGATCTTACAAATGGTTGGCAATTAGCAAGGTACAATTTGAATCATCTGAAGATGATCCCAATGATCCCCATGTGGCGATTTAGACTGTTGCTGAGTCTCTGGTGGTCAACTGTGTCAAATGCTGCTGAGAGGTCAAGGACAACTGGGAAGCAAGGATTGCCATCATCAATCATTTTAGGGGCATCTTCAATCATCTTGATGGTAGCCGTTTCTCGGCTATGTCTGGGTCCAAAGCCAGATTGGTAGGACTGAAGGATGTTATTTGCTTTGATGTGTTGGAGGATTGCAGTGGCTACTACTTTCTCAAGGATCTTTCCTAGGAAGGGAACATG
This sequence comes from Ambystoma mexicanum, assembly GCF_040938575.1. Taxonomy (NCBI): domain Eukaryota; kingdom Metazoa; phylum Chordata; class Amphibia; order Caudata; family Ambystomatidae; genus Ambystoma; species Ambystoma mexicanum. Next base: position 474,259,166 of record NC_090930.1, read on the forward strand.
GGTGATGAGGTGGTAGTTGGTGAGATTGTCAGGGTACAGGTTTGGTTTCTTAAGAAGTGGGAGGATTTGTCTGGTTTTGGGGGGTCAAGGGGAAGGTGCCTTGAGTTAGGGAGTTGTTGATTGTCAGGTAACAAAGGAGTGATTCAGTCAGAAGGGGCTTAAATAAAGAGGCAAGGAGGATGTCATCCACATATGATGTAGCGTTGAGGGATGCTAAGGTGGCAGTGATGTCCTCCATAGTTAGTGTCTTGAAAGTTGTCCAGGAAGTTGTGAATTTGAAAGATGGGATGCAAAGTGTGCTTTCAGTTGTGGTGTTGGTGTCTATGTGTCGACGGCTCGTGTTGATTGTGTTAAAGGAGGAAGAGTTGATGGAAGTGGATTTTTTGATGGAGTGTGCTATGGGTGGGTGAGGGAAGAGGGTTGATGTAGTGCTTGATGGTTTTGAAGAGGTCTTTGATTTCATGGTTGGTCTTGGCTATGATGTTTTGGTAATTGTTGGCTGTGGCAATGTTGATCAATCATCTGCATATAGCACAGAAGCACAGAGTTCCTTGAGTAGGGCAAGATTGGATTCACTGCAGGATTGTTGCCAATTCTTTTCTTGTTTTATTGTGATTGGTTTATTAATGTTGAGTTCTTTAGTATACAAAGGTGCAGAAGGTTTAGGCTTCAGGGTGCACCATTTCACTGGCACATGGTGGTTGTGTGGTCTTGATTTCTTTGAGAAGTGAGTTACAGTCCTGGTTCGTCAGAGGTAGATCAGCCTACTTGAGATGGAGTTTGGTGAGGTCTTCTTTGAGAGCTGCTGCTGGGAATTTATTGAATGATCTGAAGGCTTGTTTTCTCGGTTGCCAATGGGTTTGCCAGAGAGTTGTGGTGTGACTAATTGCAAAGGGGATTGCCAGATGGTCAGATCAGTCAAGCAGAATAGGAGGGCTGCGATGGAGGGTGGGCAGGGCGGTGATGATGAGGTTGAGGATATAACATTTCCTGTGAGTTGGGTCTTTCATTTGCTATGTGAGGTTCAATGTGTGGAGTAAGCAGTGGAGATCTTCCTTCATTGACTTGATTGCTGAGTTGGCAGGGATATTGAAGTCGCTCAGAAAGATGTTGTGGGCATGCATGAGAGACATTGTGATGACCAACTCCATAAAGTCTTTGATGAAGGAGTTGTTGGGCTTGGGTAGTCTGTAGATGACGTGACAAGTGACTGTGTCCATTGGGGACAGTGAGGAGTGGCAGGAAAGGTTTTTGAAAGAGGCAATGGTAGCAACGTCCAGTTGGGTGCATTCCCATGATGCATTTTGAATGATGGCGAGGCCCCCACCGATCTTGTTTGGATGGTTTTGTTGCATTCTATTTCCATTGGGGTTGAGGACATCTATGATGTTGGTGGAGGTGGATGTCATCAAGGTCTCAGCAATGAAGATGGCATCCACGTCATGTGTGTTGATTAGGTGGGCAATGTCAGCAACATGGTTGATTGCTGAGCAGACATTGGTAGGGACTGGTTTTTGTGTAGTGATTGATGCTGGAGTGGTGATGGGGTGTATGGTGACATGGTGAAGTTGCTGCGATCCAGTGTCCATGATGTTACTGGTGAGCGGTGTGGTTGGCAATGAGTGGTGATGGTAGGGATGGGCTGTTGGGAGAGAGGAGTAACACACATATTCAAGGGAGCGTACCTGATGTTAACAGGGGCAGGGGTCCTGCTGCTTGAGCCAGACAGGAATTGCCCTTTTCTTTGTCCTTTCTTTGTCCTTTGCTTTGGAGCCCCAGGCAAGAGGCAGCCCCGATCTAAGAGTGAAGAACAGAAAGGACCTTGATCCACTTGCACTTGCTCACAACTGCAAAGGAAGTGAGGCTGGAGAGCTGCTTAAGTAAAGAAAAATGGCAGCACAGCAAGATGGCACCAACAGATTTGCAGCCCACAACTGCAAAGGAAAAAAGTCTGTAGGACTTCTTAAGAAGGGAAAAAGGGCAGCAAAACGAGGAGGCACCGACAGATTAGCAGTGATTGACAGATAGGAGGGGCTTAGCTCACATGGCCTAGATCTACTTGTACTTAGTCCACAATTGCAAAGGAAAAAGGACTGGAGGACTGCTTGAGTAGGGATAAAAGGCGGCAAACAAAGAAGACACAAACAGATTTGCAGTGATTGACAGGTGGGTGGGACTTAGGTCACATGACCTAGATCCGCTTACACTTGCTCACTTGGAGAGCATCTCAAGCTGGAGTAGCAGAACAGCTCAAGGTTTCACCTCTGGAAAGTCTTATTTGTTCATATCTGTTCCTATTTGTTTCCTTCACATGGAGCCTTACACTGCAGAAGTTCCCCTTGCATATTCCAGTCACAGAGATTTAAGTGTGGCACCGAAAACAACATGCAAGCAGGCAGGAGGAAAACAAACAGTGCTGGACTGCTCTCAAAGAGGCATGAATGAATGGGGTGTGTGTCAGTCATAGCATGTGCAAACCTACAATAGCCAGTTTGTTTTAGACATAGCTAATTGCGTGCTCATCTCCACTATGCATGTTGCCCACCATGCCTCTTATGTTTAAGCTTCAGATAGGAAATCCAGCCAGTCACTTGTTGGATAATTGTATTAAAATAAATATTCAGCTGTTGGTCACATTCTCGATATGGTGCTCCTAATGGCCCATAAGGAGGAAGAATCATTAGTCATGTTTTGGCCCTTAAGTATGTGAAGGCTGGTGTGAAAGGAAACACATCAGATATGTGTATGGGCAGATTAGACATTCCAGAGGTGACTCTGAGCTTTTCTGCTTTTCCAAAAGCTGGATTCTTCCTATTCCTTGATGAAGAATTCTGAAGATTTCGAAGCCTAGCAAATTAATGAGTTTGTTAGCCTGACTAAGGTATCTTCTTGTTTATGGAGCAACACGTTTAATAATACCATTGGCTTACACCTACAAGAAGACTGAAATATGTATCAAGACTCACTACAGAGCTCGCGCTTTATATGAGGTTCCACAGACAAAAGAAACATCAGAGGAGTTGAGTGACTCATGATCACACAAATTAGACATTCTGCTTTTTTTTTCCAATAACACAGCTTTTTCTGTTGTAATGTATGCCATGGGTTCAGGCTTCAATGAGATTGCTGCTCCCTCAATGTAACTCATTATTTGACAAACCACTCTGCTACACAGTCGAACGTGTGTCTTAATTTGTAACATCATAACAACAAAGCAGTGGTTCATCATTTGCGATGCTGTCAAAAATCCACAAGGTTAAATTACCTTGGTCGTAACAATGTTTATATTCACTATTTTTTACATTCTTTTCTCGAAAAAGCAATTGAGCTGTCAGAGGTCCACAGCTCGCTGACAGTTTTTTAAGATATAGAGCAAGCCTGTGGTCGATGCAATCCAAGAAGCTTCACAGTTCATCTTTAATTCTGATCATGCATCTGAGTCGCCAGCGTGACATTAAGGGGCCCGCAATCCTCGAGACGAGTGGGTGACCATTTCAGCAAGCACTTCACATCAGCTCCCCGACTGCCTTTTGCACGAAGATAGGTCATCTTTTCTCTCAAAACATGATTTACACCAGTTTTTCCTTGTAAGCAGGTTTAATTCTGTCTAATGTGATATGATATGGCATTTATAACGCGCCTGTACATAAGTGATTCCAGGCAGGAATGATTAAAATGAAGAATTACATGTATATCTTGTTGATTTCCGCAATTCGAAACAACCTCTGTGCAATGTAATTATACTGCCATTGAACTGATAGGATAATAGATGCAGCTAATATTCCTATTTATGTATTTATTTATTTATTTATACATTTATAAAGCACACTAAGCCTGCAGGCATCGATGCACTGTTACATTTCGTTACAGGCTGTTACATTACACATGTATTAATTGATTAATGAAATTCAAAGACTCTTACCCTGCTAACATGTCGGTTTAAGTTAGTCATCCAGAAAATGTCTAACATGTTCCTGTGTTTAAATCTGCAGGCATATTGTAACTGTGCTTTATTTTACCGTATTTGTCATATTTTCATTCATGTTACATTCTAAATAATCAAGTCACTCTATAGCTTAGAGTAATTAAACTGAAATAAGTGTAAGGTTGGCTTGGCTATTAACATGTTATTTTATGCAGCAGCCTAACTAACTAAGCTTTTTAACAGTACAGAGGTAAAACATGTATTGTGGAAAATAATAACAGATTTTATTCTCCTGGGCCAGAGCGTGTCACCTTTGAGAAGCTTGCCTTGCATTACAGATGTAGGTTAACAAGTGGCATGCTAGCTTTTTTAAACAAATGTACATAGGATTACATTAGCAACAGGGAAGGACACAAGGAAGTTGCAGGAAAGAAAAATACTGTAGGTGCAAAACCTGGCAGGAGGATGCCCAATATCTGCATTGGCCGATCAGATTGTTTTTGCATGGGTTACATTCTACAGGTGCCTTCTGAAGTGATATCAGGTAAAGGTCTCTGAATCAGTGGCACACGCTATCGTTGTGGCATATGACCTGTGTCAAATTCTGCAACCAGGACAGCGTTATTAGGATCCATGTGCCAGATTGTAATACACTTCTTTGCTACTGCATCATCGTTTCCAGGTGCACATAATTGTCTTTGGAATGTTTCCAAAGACCTCTCAGCAGACATACTGGCTCCCATTGCAGAACTAGCTCCAGGTACAGGTGCATTATCCAAGACTCCATTCAGAGTAACACCTTTTCATTTTACTTGCATATCATGCGCATAGTTTTGACTTCCATTGTCCACACTCTGACAACCTACCCAGTTTAAGGATTGTTTGACAGAAAACCACAGTGATTTTATGTGAAAGTAGTGCAACACGATACATGCACCATGCATTCTTAATTTGAATGTGTTTTTGATATTCAACTCAACATGGTTGGTAAAATTATTAAGCATAGGAACATATTTGAGCATTGGTTTCATGAGAATGATCATTTGTATTTATTTATCGCATTTGCCAAATCACTGTACATAGAACATACTTACATCCAATTATGAACCTTCCAAAGTCGGTACGCATGTATCTACCTCGCACAGATGAAAGGCTGAGTTAACCTGTCGGGATTCGAAAGTGTGACCTGCAGATCACAGACATATCCCATCAGTGAGTGCTCAACCCCCTGATCTACCTTAACAGCATTGATGCAGTTTTCAATCATAGAAGAACTATGATGTGTAAACATAGTTTGACACAACAAACCAGGGATCCCTCTGTGAAGGTTGCCTGTCTAAAGCCTGTACATTGTAGTAGTGCTTTGTGGAAATGTACTTGCTGATATGGCACACCATGGAACGCTGTGGCAGACACACTGAAGTAAACGAAATGGACTTCATCTCACAACAGGATTTCTGTTCCCACGTTTATCTTTGTGGACATTAAGGGGGTAATTCATAGAATTCAGCGCACAAGTGGCGCACACAGCTGGCGCACAGTATGCGCGTGCGGCAGTCTGCGTGAGCCGCGTGCGGCAAAATCCATTTCCGCGCACAACGTATTCATGGATTTTAACATCCAAAACCTGCCGTGGCGCAGAGTGGCGCAGCGACCCTGCAGCAGCACCAGTTACGCCCCCAACCCCTCCTCCGTGCGCCATGAACAGCGCACAAATCCCGTACATGGCGCACAGGCCAGTTGACCAGCATACAGCCCCCATCCATGAAAAAGTCCATAAAACTCCCTGCGCACCCCTCCGAATACACGTACTGCGCTGCATGGGAAGTTTTACATGTGATTGGCCCTGTGTGAGCGGGATACGTGTATTTCGGAGGTGCGTGGGAAGTTTCAGACGGGATTGGCCCTGTGCGAGCGGGGTACGTGTATTTCGGGGGTGCGCGGGAAGTTTCACACACGATTGGCCCTGTGCAAGCAGGGTACGTGTATTTCCAGGGTGCGCAGGAAGTTTCACATGCGATTGGCCCTGTGCGAGCGGGGTACGTGTATTTTTGGGGTGCACGAGAAGCTTCACACGCGATTGGCCCTGTGCGAGTGGGATACGTGTATTTCCAGGGTGCGCGGGAAGTTTCACACGCGATTGGCCCTGTGCGAGCGGGGTACGTGTATTTCCGGGGTGTGCAGGAAGTTTCACACACGATTGGCCCTGTGCGAGTGGGGTACGTGTATTTCCGGGGTGCCCGGGAAGTTTCACACGCGATTGGCCCTGTGCGAGCGGGGTATGTGTATTTCTGGGGTGCGCGGGAAGTTTCACACGCGATTGGCCCTGTGCGAGCGGGGTACATGTATTTCGGGGGTGCGCAGGAAGTTTCACATGCGATTGGCCCTGTGCGAGCGGGGTACGTGTATTTCTGGGGTGCGCAGGAAGTTTCACACGCGATTGGCCCTGTGCAAGCGGGGTACATGTATTTCGGGGGTGCCCCAACAAATTGGCAGTGTGTGTCCTCCCAGGTGTGCCCTCTCCCCCCTCCCTAGGGCCTGCCGTCAGACCCCAACACAGGGGTACACACTGCACCCCTGGCCGTGCCCCACAGGCAGCCCATCCACCCTGCTGAAGCCCCCCAGCCAGCCCACATTTCACCATGCACAAATGAGCGCTGACTTATGTCCCTCAGCAGCCCCATCCACCCAGCATTGAGGGGCACCTGCCAGCAGGCCCCGACTCATGTCCCCCAGCACCCCATCCACCCAGCATTGAGGGGCACCTGCCAGCAGGCCCCGACTCATGTCCCCCAGCACCCCCATCCACCCAGCATTGAGGGGCACCTGTCAGCAGGCCCCGACTCATATCCCCCGGCACCCCTATCCACCCAGCATTGAGGGGCACCTGCCAGCAGGCCTCGACTCATGTCCCCCTGCAACACGAAAGGAAGCTGCACAATCATGGCCCTCATGTGCACCACAATTCCACAGCACACCACCCCAATCTTGACATGCAATGATTTCACCAATCCACCACACACCGACATGCCTATGTCACGACACAAATCAAAAGTCAACCATGTACATCAACACATGTCGGTCACACACACACTGTTTGCCATTGATTGTGCAAAACCACAATTTGACATGCATGAACCCAATGAGCGACACACATGGAATTAAAATATCAAAATGTATTAATAACAAAATCAATGTAATGAAATGAAAGTAAAAAAAAAATACAAAAATGAAATGAAATGCATGTGCACAATTATGAAAAATTAAATGTAGATGCAATCCAAATAAATCCAGAAGAAAAATGGTCCAAAATCATTGCCCACCAAAACAAATCCAAAGGAAACGTAAAAATGAAAATCCATTGCCCCATGGTGAAATTCAAAGAAAATGCACACATAAATCCAAACTCCAACTATCTACAATCAATTTTTAAAGGGTCCATGAGCCCAACGAAAGAAACGAAACCTATCTAAAAATCTACCTAAGAAAATAACTATATACAAAAGTGTGGGGCATGGTCCAATCACCCCAAAATAAATTAAAAGGAAAAGGAAACCTAACACTAAAAACTATTTACAATGGTGGCAGGCTAGTCCGAAGGCTCACTTTCCGATTTCCCGGGCCAGGGCAATATCGAAATCCTGGTCAATGTCCTTGAGGGGGTCCTCTTCCATGGCCCCGAGGGTTCGCAGGGTTCGCAGGGTTCGCAGGGACGATGCCATGTTGGACTCCAACTCCCTGCGAATAGCTTTGAGGTACTCGGCCCGCTTCAGTGCCCTCTGCATGTAGTTCTCCGCCCTGATCATTGTGAGCCGTGCCTCTTCGGCCCGCCGCCGCTCTGCATCTGCATCTATACGCTGACCCAACCGCAGCCACACGGAAGACACACCAATTCCAGGGTCCTCCTGCCCTCTGGCTGATGCCTGCCCCTCTGAAGTCGATGGCCCTGAGCCATCATTGCTCTCACCTAGAGCCTTCTGCTGCTGTCAAGGTGCCCTGTCCGATGATACCTGCACATCCTCCATCTGCTGGTTTCAGTTGTTGTGGTGTTCACCCCTGCTGGACCACTGACTCCCAAGTGTGGCAGGCATGGGATGTCCACCAAGCTGGCTGTGTTGGTCAGGCCACGTCCACAGGGGGCCCTGGTGGAATCTGGGCCGGAAGACGGCAGGGAGAACGACTGATGCATAGTCTCCACAGAGGAGGAGAGGTCTGCCAGAGTGCGCAACGCATGTAGGAACCCACCAACCAAGGCCCCTCCCAACAGTGCCACGTCGCGATGCTGCTCTTCGTGATGGCGTGCATGCACCAATCAGGACGGAGCCCCTGCGGTCATGGGACCCCCCGTCCGCAGGTAGTGGAGAGACAGATGACGTGGGCCTCCCCCCTACCTGCTGACGGGCCTGGGACAGGGCATCCCTGCTGGTGCATGGTGGTGCAGTCACAGGGTCAAAGACAGCGACATGCACAGGCCCCTCCGCGGTGACCTGTGCTGCCTCCTGTCCCTGGCACTGGACTGCACCACTTGCACCAGTGGTACTACCCCCACCAGGCCCCATGTGCGGCTCACTAGCGGGCTCCTCCTCCTCTGTGGAGACCACCAACCTGGATGTCTCCGCACCTTCTTCCGCCATTGCAAGCCCCTGCGGGGGCTCACCCGGCCCTTCTGCTACAGCCGTAGTGGCAGACGCGGCACCAGTCCCCTCGCTCCCGGATGATGACAATTCCTGGGAGGGTGGCTGGGCCTTGCGTCGCTGCCCGGTGGAGGCATCCCCGGTGCTTGGCTCCACACCGCCGTCTCCGCCCTCTTCTTCACTCGACGCTGCGTAGAGGCAGACATAGAACACAATCATCAGGGTACAGTACAATATTCCCCTAGACAGGAAGCAATAACACATGAGTGGCACTGTCAAATGTCACTTCCATCCTGTCCCTCCACAACACATGGGGGAATGCACGCAAGACACATGCAGAAACAGGCACGGCGCCTGCAAACAACATCAGCATCCATTTACAAGGGCCTCTTTTTACCAAAATGTTGCCTTAAAACTCACATGCATCATGGCTAATACTGCTCTCATGCACACACATCACTGGAGGGTCATGCATCATGGCTTGTACACCACAGACACAGTGGATACAACAGTGACCGCACTGCATGAGTGAATCTACACATCATCACGGACATGTGCCATGCATCCATGGCGTTTCAAAGTCACACACACACTTCTCAGACACACACACATGTGCACGATACATGTACATGAGAGCAGCACCCATCCCTCACCCCCCCTCCATGTCCAAGAACAGAGACTGGCATGCATTCATGTGTGCATTCCGCATACAGCTCCCCATGTTGCATTGGAACACATGCACCATCCATGTGGTTCACACATTACTGGTCTCACATGCATGACCATATTGTCCCTGCACACACACATCCATACATGGCCTATGTTACACATACAGGCAAGTATCAGACTACCAGCACACTGCAACATGCCCTGTCTCACACAGCAATGCTTGGCCACTCCAGACGGGCCTGCATCCTGAGGATCTGGTGGAGAAGCACTGGGCAAATGTGCTCCAGCACCCTCATGTGCTGGTTGGTAAGCTGGCCCAGGTGCCCTGCTGCATCCTCTGCCTCTAAGAGGTGCTGGGCCTTCCTGAGGGTCCTGGACTTGTAGTCCTCCCAGCGCTTCTAGACGTGTCTCAGGTCTCGGGGTGCCACCCCCTCCGCGTTGATGGCACCCACGATGTCCATCCAGATCCTCCTCCTTCCTTCCTTGTCGGCGCGTGATGGTGTGAAGAGGGCATCATAATGCCCCAGGACATGCTCCACCAGGACACCAACTTCCTTCTCAATGAAGCTGGTGGCCCTCTGCCTCTCTGGCTGGGGGTCGCCAGTGGTCTCGGATGGTGTTTGGCCCGACATGGCAACCCCTGAGGCAGGCGTGGGTGGGCAACTGGGTCCTGGGGCTGGGCTGTGGAGCAATGGTATCCCAGTCGGGAGTCTTCTGTTCCAGCAGGGGTGGACACAGCAACTGGACCCCTGCAGATGGCTGACGTGCAGGCACCAAATATCAGGGCACGTGGGCAGTAGGCAGGCAGCAGCAGATGGCAGGTGGGAGCGTGCTCAGAGTTCTTGGGGGCAGGAAAATGGCCTTTTGGGCAGGAGTGTGGTCTTCCGTGTGTTTTCGCGTGGCCAGCTTGATACGGAGTGATTTGGCACATGAAAAAAGTGAACGTCAGTGTGAAATCCGAGGAAAGGCCCTTAGCGCAAAAGCGCGTAAGTGACTGTACGCGTGCGGGCGTTCCCCACAACACGGGTGCATAGTGAATCAGCACGTGAGAAAACTGCACGTCACCGTGCTATTGGAGGAAAGGGACCTAGCGCGTAAGCGCGTAAGTGACGTCGCAGTTGTGGGCTGGCTTAAATGTTACGAGTATCACACTATTTTCTTGTACGTGCATTTTGTGGAGAGCGAGCGGGTGATTCTTGCACTTCTTGTCGGTTCACACGCGATTACTCCCTGTTTCCTCAGACTGCGTTCTTTTCTTCTTTTGGCAGGGGTGTTGCCAACGCGCACACATGTGTCTATTTCATGTTCTTTTTCAAGGCAGACGGTGAGTCGTGCACATATTTTCCAACTGTGGTTTCCCCATGTGTCGCGTACCCCTTCAGAGGTCTTGTGGCTGGGTGTAACACGCGTACGCTTATTTTTGTGTTTCTGGGTGCCAAGCGTAGTGCAGGTTCATTTTTCCACGCACGTTGTCTACCAGGGGTTGCGTGCACGTGTACTTTTGTTTTTGGGGTGCCTGTGCGTTGCGTGACCCGTCATCTTCCCCCAGGGGTCACAGACAGTCTTGCTAGAGCACTAGGGTACGAATTCCATCTAGTACCCTACCCCTTTCACCCCAATTGCCCAGGACAATTGTTTACTGCAACTCCCATACGCACAACAACATCAGTGCCATGGTTGGGAGGCGACCAAGCAGTAAGGGAGGCAAACGTGGCCAATCTCAAAGAGGTGGGCGTGGTGGGCACGGTAGGGGACATGGCCAGGATTTGCAGGGTGCCCCTAGAGTCCCGTGTGTGGAGGACCAAACGGGGACACCTATGCCCCCCCCCAATGGTTGTGGGAAACGTAGCTGACACCATCCCAGCTCAGCCCTTGTTGGACTGGCCCATTTTGTCAACTGACCCGGCACAGGATGACTCCCAGGCTGACTTCCAGGTCACCAAGTCTAAGGCACGTGTGGCGGTGAAAGTTGCTGTCACCAGGCCACGTGGATCTGGGGCAGCAATGTCATCTGCTGCCCCAAGTAGCCATGGTGGGGAGGCTGCAGGGGCAGCTGCAGCTCAATCCACCCCAGCTCTGAGTCTCCTAGCCGGGACAGTGTCGGTCGAGGTCCATCACACCGACGTTGGCCCTGCCAACATCACCCTGCAGCCAATGCCTGCACCAAGACCTTTGGTCATTGTGCCTTTACAGGCTTCAAGTACCCAGTCCACCTCTGCTTCTGCCCCTACTATCCAGAGCGGTGTAAGCCACTCAGGATACGCACCACCTTCCAAGAAGAAGAAGAAGGGTGCTCTAGCACTACAGGCTGACACCCCAGACACGGCTACACACTCCGGCACGTCAAGGAAGCCTAGCTTTAATGACGCCGAACTTGATGCAGTTGTTGCCTATGTGTTGGCTCATATCTGCAAAATGGTGGTGACTGCAGGGTGCAAGACTAAGCCTGGTCAACGTAGGGCCCACTGGCAGACCATCGTGGACCACATTAGTGCCCTTGGATTTGTGAGGCACACAGCTGATGATTGCTACAAGCGGTGGAATGACCAGAAACGCAGAGCAAAGAAAAAGCTGGCTTCAAATCATGCCTCTACTCTGGTGACTGGCGGTGGGTCTCCACCAGAGGACGACAAACTCACTGAACATGAGTCTGTTGCTGGAACCATCGTCACAGAGGAACAGATCCAAGGCATGGGAGACCTACCAGATTACGAAGCACTGTCCGGTGAGTGCCCATGCATGTCTGTGTAATCCATGTGTATGTTGCTTGGGTGACGTGTTCTGATTGAGTGCCAGGTGAGGGTGTGTAGTCCTGAGTGGTATGGGTCACCCATGTGCTTCCTCCAAACCATTCACCACCCTTGGATTTGGGTATGACAGTATCCCTTCTGAACACAGTAGCCAATCAGCACCACATTACTGCAGTTGCCCTTGAACTGTCATCTTGCAACAACATTGTTCAGAATTTTCAGTGTTCATTCAGCCTGATTGTTTCAATCCTCCCATTTTTGCAACGCATTTTTCAGCCCTTATGCCACATATGTGACATGCTTCTGTCATATATTACACCCCAAAATGGCTGACATTTATTACCTTGTTATGGGAATGATTGACCATTCAGGCTGATTGAGTAAGGGCCTGCTCACATTAGTTTTTGGGGCCTGTTTGAATGTGGAACATGATGGTCGTTTCCTGTCATGTTGAAGTGACCAACCATTGATGTATCCATCTGCCTGCCATCACTGTATAATTGTACACTGGATGTGTTGCAGTGTGTGGCACATGCGTATTTTGTCACACTATTTGGAATTTTTCATCTCATCATGTCCATCTCAAATGGATGGGTGACAGTACTCATTCACTAACATGGCTGTACTTATCAAATGTACCATGGCTATGCTACGTGCCATCTGTGTGCTGGCATGTGTCATGTATGTGGATTGGCCTTGCCACTCATGGGCTAATGTGTGATGCCAGTGCTATCCAGCATGCAGCACATGTGTTGCTTTTCCATCCAACTAATTGACAGTGCATGCATGCCAGGGTTATAGTCATGTGGGACATGTGTAATTCATGTACTAGATCTCTGGCTTGCCAGGCATATGTGTGTGCTATGGTGCTCATGCCTGTTTCCATTTGTTGTCCTTCATGTTTTTCCAGGTGATGACGCACTTGATGCTGTTGAGGTGGAGGAGATGGTGCAGACCCAGGAGGAATCTCAGCCATGACCGGGCACCAGTGGAGGACGTGGGGTGGTGGTGGGTGAAAACCCAATCCTCCTGCAGACCATACTGTCCACGGGTGTCTCTGGGTGAACCTCCCCAGACCTCTATGATTCAGGTGCTGAATCGGACAGTGAGACTTATGTGCCGTCGCAGGTGAGTGTTTCTGGCAGGAATGCTGTTCTGTCCAACCCACTTGCACGGGGATGTCAGTGTTGTTAACTCCGCCTTTGGCGGTTACGGATGCAGGGTCACACTCCACAACATCTGGTCCTGTTCCTGGGCCAGCAGATCAGAGGGGAAATGCATTCCTGGATTCCTGCAGCATCAGACTGTGCCAGCACCTCAAGGTGCAGATCGCCTTGCCCCAAACAGGTGTGGTGCCCGCCGACGCGGTGGCCGTATGCCATCAGGCAATACTGTATGGGAAAACTCCATGTACGGTATAGCAGCACAACAGGGAGCATAGGTTGAAATGATGGCTTAGGCAATGAAGAGGGTGGCCACTTCCATTCTCCCCCCTGAAAGGCAGATGGAGCACCAACAGCAGGCTACAGGCTCCATTTGCCAATCACACAGGGAGGACATGTTGGCGTCCAACAGGGACCAACAGGCGGCACTGGAGACTCTGCGTGAAGCCATATCTGTAGAGTCCCAGGGCCACTGGGAAGCCCTGAGGTTAGAACTCCATTTCCTCAGGGAGACTCTGGGTGAACTTGAGGCTTCCCGAAATTTTATGTCAGAACAGCAGCTGGAGCAGCTCACACGTTCGCTCTCAGCTGAGCTCCAGGCAACCCGTGAGGAGATCTGGGCATCACGCGAGGCCATGCATGCAGAAATGCAGGCAACCCGTGAGGTGCTGCATGGGGTTCTCCGTACTATCATCCTCCAGAACCAGATCTTCCAGACCTGCATGCTTGCTGCCATGGAGGACCATACCAGGGCTTTGCGTGGGCTGCCTCCCATAGAACCGCCACCTCCTGATGTAGCAGCAGAGGGTAAAGAGAGCGACAGCAGTTCTCCCACATTAGCATAGCCCTGCAGGCCATGAGTCCATGGAGGTATTTTTTTTTTCCAACATCCACGCAGGTGGGTGCTGGGGTGCATCCTGTCCTCGAACCTCCTGGATGCCCCCCCCCCCGGTCCACACATGGCCATTTTTGATTTTTGTATTTTTTTTTTTACAGTGTGTTGCTTTGTGTGGCTCCCGTGGGCATCCCTGTGTATTCCAGCTGGGCACATGCAGGCTAGTCCTGTCTTTGGGTTGGATGCTTTGGTTCCTGACACACACACCGCTCCTGCTTCTCCTTTCCATGGGCTTGCAAAGGGTGTGACCAAGTGACAGTGACTTACACAGTGACATTGGGCTCCAATGAGCTGTGTGGGCAGTCTGTAGTCAAAACTATGTGGACATCCCTAGTGGCGATAGTTGTTGGATCGAACACTGTATGGTGTATTGATATGTGCTTGTGCATCCATGTCTTTCTCCTTATTCACATGTACTTTCTTCATGTCTTCACAAGGCTGTCTCCTTTGCAGATGCAGTTCATGTTGTATGCAGTACACTGACACATTTGCCTGACAGCAACACTCTGGAGTAGGAAGGGGTCGATGTCCTGGCTTATTCAGGTTGTGAGACTTGCACTACTTTGATTTTGTACTGTCATATTTTGCTACTGTTTCATCCTGTGTTGCTGTATTGTGTCGCTGGTAAGTATTTGTTCATGTGTGCTGTTTCTTATTGATTATTGGGAGCATATTGTCTGTGGCCTGTTTACATTTGGGACAGTGCACTTTGTGACACTTGTGTCATGTGTTGTGCATTCGTTAGGGTGCTTTCACATTGCATGACATGCCATGGTGTGTTGGGTAGCTGAGATGGGGAGGGGTTGGGTGACATGGCACTATTTTCATGTTGTATTTTGCAAGGGGGTAGTCATTCATGCAGCATGAATGTGTGTCTTTTTGTCACACAGCATTGGTTGTCTTTAAGTAGGTAGGGATGCACAATGTAACATGTTACATACACAATGTAACACTTCCAGGTGACCAATCTCTGGCCAGTATGGTTGTGACAGTTGACTGTCCCTTATGTCATCATCATTGATTGTCAGCTGGAATGTGCCAGGGCTGTGTGCACTCCACAGGGGTGTGATTTTAGGTGAAGTAATTAGCCACCAGCTGGGTACGGGCTGCCTCACCACTGCCCTTTCCCCTCCCATGCGCAGCGGCCATGCATGTGGTTGGGGATGTGGGGGCACCACCATGTTCACCAGCAAGCCCCGGCAGGTTGCAACGTTGTGCAGGGCATATGCTGCCACTATGATCCTGCACACTACTGGGGGAGCGTATAGCAGCTGCCCACCAGAGCGGTCAAGGGAGCGAAAGCGTGACTTGAGCACTCCGAATGTGCGCTCCACTATGCCCCGGGTTGCAATATGGGCTGTGTTGTATCTTACCTCAGGTGGTGTGGTGGGGTTCCGAATTGACGTCATCATGTGGGTGCTCAGAGGGTAGGCACTGTCCCCTGGGGAGGTGATGATGGGTATCATTAGTGGGGTTGTGATATTACTCAGTATCTGACATTGCATGCATGTGCAGAGGCATTTATACTCACCAAGCAGCCATGTATCGCCATTCATCGTAGCGTCTGAGCTTGTTTGTTGTTTGCACACACTTCTATGCTGTGCGGGGCGGCGTACGCCTGCTTCCTGCTGGCGTACGTGTTTCCGGATTAAAGCATCTTTTTTGGCGCACGCGTTTCCCCTGTTCGATTCCATGAATACGTGTTGTAGGCACGCGTGTAGGCGTTCCGTGCATTTACCTCCTGTACTTCCCCCGTAACGGCCACATTTTCATGCGTTTTTCCCCATTCTGCGTGTTACGCCCTGTGTTACGCCCACTTTTGTTGTGTGTGCTTTCGCTGTGCCTGTAGCGCACGCCGTTTGATGACGTGTGTGCCAGCGTGTGCCACCCATGATTTTAGCGCACATCCCAGGATTTACACACGCACGGACTTCCATGAATCTATGTGCGTGGCTTTGGCATGCTTGTGCTGCGATTCGCACGCTTTCGCATGCTTGCGCTGCGATTTTCGGCGCACATTAATTCCATGAATCGGCCTGTATGAGTTCTGGTGAGACAGATACTGCTTCTAGTTATTCTGACATTCGATGTTAGATAACTATTGATCATATTAATAAATAAATGGTGCAATTGAATTACATTTAAAGATGTTTGGCAGCATGAGAGGGGATAGGGTAGGCGTCAATCCTGGAACAATATTTTGTATTTATATTTCATGCTTATCTGAAGATTTGTCTTGAATGTTGCATTAGCTTGAGGCAAAGGAACATTTTAACTTATTAGATCATTCTCAGTCTCCTTTCAAAAGCACACCTTCAGCTATATTTTATTGAATGGGAATTCATTTTTTGGGAAGAAAGGAGGTAAACAGCCCAGAAATTAGTTTATCCTTTCTCAGACATATAATAAATCACTTTTTATAAATTCAAACAAGCGGGCATAGTATCTTAACATATCTTAACATATCCAATGATTTATCTATACATACACACTACATTAAGTATTAATATATGCCCTTTTTCATATTAGAATTATCAATTCATACTTTTTTTAGCATTAAAAATTTTAGACAAAGCTGCACACATGCAGATACCTAGAAAAAAACTCTGTCCTAGGAAAAAGGCAGTCGGGATTCCGCAAAGGTCATGGTACCGAAACGGCCCTACTTGATCTCTGCTGCATTTGATTTGGTCGATCATGCCATTCTCACTAACCACCTCACTCAGGCAGCACATTTCTCCAAACAGGCCACAAACTGGATCACCTCCTTCCTCGAAGGAAGAGTGATGAAAGTGTTTTCCAACAGAACAAACGCAGAGCCCACCACCATTAAGCATGGGGTCCCACAGGGCTCATGCACAGATCCCACCCTCTATAATCTTTTTACCAAACCTCTCTTTGATAAACTGGATGCACTTGGGATCACGTACACCAACTACGTGGAGGATACTCAAGTGCTCCTCCCATTCACAGGACTATACCATCAGGACGCTGCCACCCTCCAGAACATATATACCACCATCCAAGCATGGATGGCTACGAATGGCTTATGTCTTAATGGAGATAAGACTGACATTCTCATCATTGGTCAAAAATCCACTCTCACTAACCTCGATTCACTATACATCAATTTCCGCATTGACAACTGTATTATCCCAGTTCTACCTTCTGTCAAAACACTGGGAGTCCACATAGATGCCACCCTCTCCATGGACAAGCAAGTCAAGGCTATTGTATCTGCCTCAGCCCTGAGCACCAAGCATATTAATGCCATCAAACCTTTCCTAACCAAAGATAACTGCCTCTCGATCGCCAGAGCTACCATTGGAAGCAAACTAGATTATTGTAATGCGTTGCTGGCCGGTACATCCAACTCTAATCTGACCAAGCTCCAAACTACCCAGAACAACGCACTAAGAGCAGCACTCAACATACCTAAAAGAGACCACATCTCGTAAGCCAGAAGGGCAGCACATTGGTTACCCATCAAAGATCGTATCACATTCAAAATTCTTACCATCGCCCATAAATGCATCAATCTGTCAGCCCCCTCATATCTGTCTGATACAATAACAAGATCTTTTTCCACCAGACCCACTAGACAGTGTCACACCAACCAACTGAGGGTCCCGGGCATCAAAAAAGCTACAGCTGGAGGAATAAGCTTCCCCTTCATTGCCTCGAAGTTATGGAATTCTCTACCCAGCAAGCTCAGAGCAGAAACCTCTCTCCCGGTCTTCCAAAAAAAACTCAAAACTACCCTGTTTAACTAACTCTTCTCCTTCTCCTTCTCTCTCTTCTCTATACTTGCAATTTCTACTATCATAACTAAGTAATGACTTCACTGTATGTTTTAATAAGTCATTTTTAAATTCTGTATCAAGCGCCACGATGCCCGTTGGGCTGCCTGTGTGCTTAATCAAATGTGAATAAATAAATAAATAAATAAATTGCATGCCATCCAGGTAAGACAGAATACAAATGTATTAATCTTAAAAATAGCAAGACCAAGACACATACAATTAGTGGAAGATATACAAACAGTGCAATATTCAGAATGAAAAAATAAAAACAATCAATCCATGAATTACAACACAAAAAGCTGTAAAATATTCCCTGATTATAAAACAAACCCGGGTTGAATCTTAAAACAATAAAATCCCACAATATACAATTAAAAACATCCTTCATATGTAAAAACAAATCAACCAAACACCTCTCCATATCTCAATTGGTAGGATGCCGGGCTCATTAAGTTCAATAGACTGAGCCATATATCTTTTCCTCAGTCTCAAGGCTCCCTTCAAATACGAGAACAGTGCCCATGGCACATATGGTGAATCCGGCTGTAGCAAATAAAAAAGAGCAGGGCGACACTGGGTAGAATTTCTCTTTGAAAGATTGGCAAAATTGTACACTGGCATATAGGCAATTACGATGGGCAGAAAATTATAAAATGCAAAATGTCCTAAAATTGGAATTTACAAGCGGGGCAACTAGATGATTTAGAAAAGCCCCTCCATTTTGCAGTATCTGCACTTACATTCAATAAGTTGAAACGCACCCTAGTGATTGCCCATTGACCTAATAGTTGGTCACAATTAAGTGCAGTAGGGTTGCAAGATGTCCATAGAACTATTCATCGATAACATTCTATTGGCAGGAATTTGTAAGGATTTAACTTCATGAAATTCTTTTGTGCGGGCCGAAAAAGCCTTTTTAAAATCGTTTATACACTCAGCACTCAATAAAACACTTGGTTAAGCAAGGGATGGGGCTTTGAATTCAATCAAAAGGCCATTAACATAGTTGAACCAAGGAATTTCTTGCCATCTTTCTCTTCCATTTTATCTTATAAAATCTGGTTAGTCAATGTGGAACAAGGGTTAGGCCATATCTGGACCCATGAAACAAGAGGAGCCAAAGCCCGGTCGTCTTCCATGAATCCGAGACCCAGTTCTGAATGGACAGAAAAGGTGGGTGCTGAACTGGAAGGCCCAGAAGCTCTTTTAAGAATGCATTTTCTCTGAACTGTAAAGAGCATACCTTTTCAAAGCCCCATAAAAACGCGCCATCATTTGTCACAGTCATAATCTGTGCCCCATACTCTTTCTGGTTCCTTTTTAGAGGTTGTCTACAGCACACAGCTTTAAAGCGGGAAACCACACCTAGAGATTGAGCCAATACGAATCTCTTGATTTGCAATATGGGAGTTACCTGAGACTGATGGGGAAAAACGAGTCCCCACGTAGTCAACTTCTGACAACATGGGGATCACCACTCCATCACTCAGCTTAGGATGCATTCTGAATTTGACTTTCCGGGGCCACAAACCATATCCACTGATTTTGCAGTATTGATCTTTAGACCCATTGCATTCATAAAAGTGGTTTGCTCCACAATCAGCCTCTGGAGTGCATCCAGTTTTGGGGCAATGAAGGCAGTATCATCGGTGTATGCTAAAAGTGGCAATGTCATAGACCTTTCCCTCGAATAGTCTACTCCAGACTCCACCAGGGCATTGAGTAGCCCATTGATGTACAATGGAAACAGAACTATGACCAATACACAGCCGTGACTTACCCTCAGACTCATGCCAAAAATAGTAGTGCACTGACCCCTGTACCGAAAACATACACAGGCCTCATTATCAGAATGAATGTGGCTAAAAATGTCAAGAATTCAGTTCATGGACCTGAGCACCATCTACAGCCTAGCGTGATTCACTTTACCAAACGTGGTGCTTAGGTCCATAAATGCTAAATAAATGGTCTCCCGCTTGACGAAAACTGATTTAGCTATCAGCAGGTAGAGATTCATCACCTGTTGCTTCGTGCCCACACCTAGCCTAAAGCCCAACTGAACATTAGTCAATATACCATTCCAAGGAGAGCCACTTTTCCACTTATCCCAGCAACACGCTCCTAAATATTTTAAATGAAGAGTCCAGTAGTGATACGGGTCTGTATGTCATTAGGCTGGTCCGATTATCCTTATTAAAAATATAGTATGTAATGGCCTTTTACCCATGAGGCTGGTATTGGCTGTGGACTGCCAGCAAAACTTAATTCAATGCAATAACGAGAGTTAGTAGTAGGGCTATGGATGGCCAAAGTACAAGAGTCAAAAATGTTTCATATTGTAAAACCAGAAAATACTCCATGTACTAACACTCATATTCCTTTCGAGAATTGTTTCAGAAAATTGGTTCCCAAATTGCATAGAAATGTCTGTGATTCGAGATAAATTACACTGGGCCTCATTACAAGTTTGCCAGTAAATCTGAGTTAAATCTGTGGATTTATCACCAAAATCATTTACTGTTACCACCACTTGGTCCGTGGCATTACTACAAGCTTATAAATAGAGGTATGGTGGTGTAAATCCCCATTTTTGGAGTCGATTACAATCCATGGTGGGTTCCACAGATTGTTGGCCTTGAATTGGAAGATGTACCTGCACTGAAAGATCACACACTGAATTTGGTGGTGCAAAATAAAAAAAGAAAATGTGGCAATTCGATTACCACAAAAGAAAGTGGTGGTACCAGAATTAATACCACCTATTTACCACACTGCCAAATGGGTAATAAAGGCCAATGCATACAAAGCTATGTGAAAGTTTACATATGCACTAAAACTAGCACAGTATTTAAGCACAGAAACACAGTAGCAGCCATGAAAATAATGTAATTTCACTGAATCCTGCACGTTAATGTGTTCTCTGTGGAAAAGCATAGAATCTAAAATTATTCAACTAAATGCAAACTGATGCCAAAAAGCTTCACTACTTCTGTCAAGTGTGGTGCATATGGTTCTGTTGTATAAAGAATGATTGTGCTGATAAAGCAAACAAATAGGTGTCACCTCATGTAATAGACAGCACCTACCTAGAAACATGGGGACTGCCACAATAGAAAGTGAAGAAGTGATAGAATATTGCCTTGCTTTATCTACATATGTGTACATTTCTTTAAATGACTACAAACAGGGTGTACCTGCGCGATGCAGATAGTTGCTTGCCAGGAGATCCTTCACCAGACAAATGGCACAGAGATTGCCACATATCAGCAACAGTGCCGAATTGTATGATAAATAAATATTCAAAGCCCCAGTTTAAAATGTAACTATCTACAGTCAGGAAAAACAGTGACTTTGTTGAACTAAAATATAACACGTAATTGGAATCTACAAATAAGAAATGTCGGTGAAGGGAAGAGCATCATTGTATTTTATGAATAATCACCTTAACCCTTATAAGTTAGCAAATTGTATTACTAAATATGTGAAAAGGCCCAGTGTGTCATAAATACAAACCACATTTCATTTCAACAGCAAGTAGCAATTGAAATGTTGGTTCATTCCTTCAAGAATATTTATTTAAAACACACCAGTGAATGCATGTAAAAACCTATGGTGATTATATAAGGATTTGTATGTGTAATATTTTAAAATTGGGAATACATTAATGTGTAAATATGTGATGAATCAATTATTTTAAACATATGGTTTTGGAAAATGCTTGTTTTGGTTGTTTCTCTTGCTGACGTAATCACAATTTAAAAGCGCACTTTTGTGCTGCTTACATGTTCAAATCAGCCTATCTTTGAGGGTGGAGTCCATGAAACTCGCCTCAGAATGGAAGGATTTTGTGTCTGTTGTCATGGTCACAAATTAGGTTCACAGAAATGCAAGGTGCCATCTGGACAAAAATCCCAGTGTTAATGAAAAACCCCTGCCCTTGTGTGAACTAATCTCTGGAGAAAATATTCTTATGAATACATCTTAAAAATCTACACAGGATAATTCCTATCTGTAAAGACTGATAACAACCTAGTCTGTTCTCCTAATGCCGAACTGCAACAAACACGTTTCTGCACCTACTGTGTCACATTTTGGAGCGCTCAATAAAATCCACCAGAGTGCCAGTCTAAGGGAAACTAGAACAAAGGCAGCCCTACTCAAAATATCCTAGATAATCATTAGCTGAGGGCAGACCTGAGCATGTATGCCTTTCAATAATTTAAAACCACATCATATTTTTAAGCTTGGCATTTCAAATCGAAAAACTATTTTTGCCTTTAAATGTACATCCATAAAAATTGAAAATGAGTTATAACCATAGAGCAAGAATACACATGATTTTAATCATTGATACATTTATTAATATTAATACCTTAACAATAATCATACATATTCATTCTGCATATGAAGACATCTGTCTGGGTTGGGCTATCCCAGAAATACATAATTCATCAGTATGACATATTGCTTGGAGGAAAGATGGATTAGAAATCATTTAGCATTGAAATGTGTGAGAACCAAGAAGATCCCCCTTACTTTTCTTTTCACATGTATAGAAATGATGATGAAACTATAGGAACTGGGAGATGTATTCTATGAGAGTGCCTGGCTATTGAGAAAGCCAATGTAAATATTTCACCAATCAAAACGTGCATTGTCATCAATGTCAAAGTGTGGGGATAACAACTGAGGAATTACAAGCTTGACAGAAGGGATGTCACCTTTTCTAAATATCTGAATGTTGAACCTGGACATTACCTGGAAAATGGGGCACTCCCCATGAGGAGACTATAACCTGAAGCAAACTTCCTTTCCAAGGGGGAGGAGTCGATGATTGGTTGTTCTTTGAAAACTCATTAGTGCCAGTTCAAGCGCAGCACCTTAAACAATCTTTCAAAGTGATGTGTCAAATCTGGACTATTTGTTCCTTCTCCCCAGAGGGGAGCCCCCTCCTTTGAGGCTAGGTAGGTGAGTCCCCTCAGCAAGACCCTCCCTAGGGCTATGAGCAAATGGGACGTAACTGGGACTGATTCCATTCTGGGGGACAAGTATTCCCATTCTGATAAGGAATACCCGGTCCAAAGAATATGATCTGCCTACACAGGAATTGGAAAGACTGTTGTTACTTCTCTTTTGAATACTTCTGTTTTGAAACCATCAACCAGTGGCATTTCCTCTGTCTCTTTGGTTTAGGGTAATCCTGGATCTCACCTGAACACCACCATCAAAGAGCAGCAACAGAACCCTCTTATTTGTGAGATCACTTTGGGTTCATCGAAAAGTGACGTTCCATCAAACTCTTTGGTGGATCTCAATGGAGCGTAACCGTCAAGGAAGAAGGACACAACCCATTTGATCATGATGACATATATAAACACAGGAAGAGCTGTGAATGGGGAGGAATCTTCTATGCAGGGAGTAGAGGGAATCCTACGCAGAGGCAAACTGTCTGTGGAAGAGACGTCATGGAGAGGTGGAGCAACATTAGATGGCAGAGCTGCCGGTAGCATAGAAAATTAGTCTAATGCTAGCCAGCCATTGGAAGGCTTATCTCCCACCAGACTGAAAAGCAAAGGTCGGGGGAAGAGGTGGAGGAGGGGAAGAATCTGTTTCCTCTGGTGGCGTAACCACAAAGAAGCCATGGTATGCCTGTGGCCAAGCAACCGACGCTGACACCAGATCGCTAGGGAGAGGCTGATACCCTGAAAGAAAGCTGAAGGAAGCAGTCCGGGGTAATCAAATGCTCCCACAGAGAGACTACCGCTGAGAGGTACCAAAACTGTGAAGCAAGGCTGGTGAAGTCTACGAGGTTTCTGGAACCTGAGAAAGCTGGGATGGCAGCCCTTGTTTGAAACAGAACAAGAGAAGTATGAATGCTTTTTACCAAGGCTGGGAGAGCCTATAAGGTTACAAGAGCCTGAGAAACCCAAACAGACAAGCTCTGCTGTGAATCTGATTGAAGGAGATACAAACTAATGGCATCTAAGCTGGGAAATCCCACAGGATTACGGGACCCTGAGAAACTTGAACAGGCAAGGTCCCTATGTGAGTCTAGTCAAGCTAAATATAAATATTTTGCATCCAAGCTGGGAAATCCGACAAGGTTAAGGGACCCCAAGAAACCTGAATGGGCAAGCTCCCTATGTGAGTCTATTCAAGATAAATATGAAAATGTTGCATCCAAGGTGAGGAAGCCAGCAAGTTTACAGGATCCAGAGAAACCCGAGTGGGCAAGTGCCCTACGTAAAGAATGTGGAATGAAAGTGAGCAAGTCTTATAGAGGGCCATAGGATTTCAGTGAGTCCTAGAACGACAGACTTGTTATTGGGAGACTTTTTTTGAGAGAAACATATCAAATAGCTTTTCTTTCCTTTTGAATATTGACGTCTGCAGAAAGACGTTAACTGTTGCAGACCTATGGTAAGAGGAAACATACAGATGATCTTTTCTTTTGAACAACTTCTGCAAGAAAGATTTTAACTGTTGTACGCCATTGAAGAACTTTTCAACTATTGACAGTATCTAATTGTTGAGCCAGTCAGAAGTCCATGACAGAGGCCTCGTCCTGGTCTCCTTCTTTTTGTTTGTTTTCTAAAGTGATAGGGCCGGTTAGTTGTTTAGGATTCGGATGGAGTACTTTGCTTTTGGACTTTGATGAGCACCCTTATTTTTTAGTTTCGATAGGTAGGGAACTTCCCTCATAGGAATAGCATAAGTTAGGAGATTTCTTTTAATTTAAATAAAACAATTTTTTTTCACATGCCATTAAGTCATCTGACTCCTTTTTCTAGCTCGTCACAGTGAGTATAAATATTCCCCAAAATGTAATTAGAAATGTCCTCTAGAATCATTGCCCTGATAAGTTACTGGAGTGGGAGGAATTGTGGAAATGATTTCCAAAGGAGTGCTTTTCATATATTGATTTTTGTTTGCTTTTAATATGATGCACATTTCATCTCTGCACCACAGGGTTGGTGTGCAGGTGGTACTTTTCAATAAAGTCTTAACACATATATATATACTATTCATTTTAAATTAAAGCATGTTAGGTCATTGAAGGAAAATGCACTGCACTACTATTTCGAACTGCACTGGTTAATGGAGATGTTGAAGACAGCATGATATCAGGCTCGCAGATATTTTTGATGGTAAAAGAGATTCTGCAATGTGAAAATATCCATTTGGTCCACCCTTGATTTTTGAGTTCGCTAAAAGTGGCTTGTAAGTATGAATGAATATAAATGATACATTCCTTACTTCTAGAAATATAAATGTATCCAAAAGCAAATGGCTACTTCGAAAACACATTTTTTGGGAGAATTTCTCATTCCTCAATATGCAGATCTCAATTTTAATGCAATAAATGACAGGCAGGTGTTCTTGATACAATATTAATTGATATATTCAATAGTGAAGAATTGTCCATATGAAAGCACACTCATTCAGCCAATGCAAACATGTCTAGATGACACCCGAGAAGCTGTGGATATTCTTAATCAGAGATTGTGGTGTTTTATTCGGTTAGCAGAAATCTCTGTAGATACCAATTGATTATTATTTAGCTAAAGTTCCATCTCGAAAAAGACATAGAACAGTGTCCTTGAGGTGCCATGTCATAGCTTAGGATTGCTGTGAAATATCTGACAGGAAGCTGGCAAGCAAATCCAAATGGATTTATTGAGTTGAATCCAACTATATATATCTGCTGGGTTTCAAACTAGGACAGAATAGCAAGGGTTTTCGATCATTAATCCGTAATAATAGTCTCATGGTAGATTGGAGATTACCTCTTATCAGTATGTGACAAGCTATCCCAATATACTTTACTGGAGCATTTAGGCTCAGAGGCCGAGGCAACTTCTATGGGAGGGGTTGCCACACTGGACAACGTATTGAATCCAGTGTTAACCCTTTCTTCTCGGCTGGTACATGCAGCTGTATCTGTACAAATCTAATGTACAATAATACTTGTCAATTTTTCTAAAAATGTGGTGGATTCGAAATTTGTGAAATAATGTAACAAATGAGAAGAATATGTCAATAAACAAAGGTGAGGTTGAAGACCATGGGGACCATTATGAGGTAGGGGGTACCCAAGCCGTTATTAGCGGCATGGCTACCCCCTTACCGGGTACCGGGTCCGGGTTCCTTGAATGCGGAATTACCGGGCCATTCCAACCCTGGAGGGCCAGTAATTCCCCATTCAGGGTACCCAGACCCTGAACATCCCCATTCCCATTCGAGCCCTCATAGGGCTCAATGGGAATGGGGAGGGTGCTAACAACGGGCCCGTTGATAACGGGCCTTTGTAAGCACCTGGTCTGCTCGTGGGACCCACTAAGGGCGCCTGGTAAAACCAGGCGTCTGTAGCGGGTTCCCGCAAGCAGACTCGTAATGAGGCAGTAAGGGGTTGACGGCTCCGGCACCTTTACCGGGGCCGTTAACCCCTTAACTCCTCACTCGTATTGACCCCCAATGTAGGACAATGCTAAAATGTGCAGGCAAGTAGTTTAGGGGAATGCTTAAATGTTTAGGCAACTAAAACAAAATCAAACTTAGTTAAGGGTGTATATCTGTTTCTATATGTGTTAACCAGTGGTTTGCACATTTAAATTGAATGCTACACAATTATGTGAGGCTAATTTACAAAGAAACACATTTGTGCACATGAAGTACTGTGGTTGCAATTTACCTTCATTCTTTTTTTTCAATTGGTGATTCACACATAATCCATTTCCACCACTCCACACTTTGCACATGCCACAACGTATACATGGATATGGCATTGAATTACAAAAAAGAGAAATTCATCAGACAGGAAGGTGAAAAGTGGAAAAAATCTGTTTTTGCAAATTTTGTTGGAAAAAAATAAACAAACATAATATGTGTTGTTTCCAAGTGCCACATGCACAAAGCTGACTCACATCAAGCTGGAACAGAGGCAAATTGTTAGAGTGAAGGAGGTTTACTTTCTGAATCAGGATGCTGCATTTGTATTTGCAGGTGGTACCCTCCGTTCATTGTCTGGGTATTGCAAATTCTCCATCCACACGAAGTTTCTACATGCAAATTGAATGCAAATTGCTGATAAATGCTCAGATGTTGACCTGCGCAGATTGTGCAGTTGCACGCCGTACAGTAGCTAAATACCTATTTTTACTGTGAATAATTGCAAATAGCATACTTTTTGATCTGTAAATAAAGCAGAATTTGTGATGGCACTTTCTTTGGTCACATATTCACTTGTGTCGGAACATGATTTAGGGAATTGCCTTCTATGTTACTATTGCATGTAGCTTTACTTTCTTTCCTTAATGTTTAGGTCCTCATTACAAGTATGGCGGTAAGTGGTAAAATTGGCGGTAACTCAGTTATTGACAACTGTACCACTATGCCAAATTACGACTCTCCAAAAAATTGGCAGTAATTCCAGCAGTGGATTTACCTCCAGTGGAATTACTCCTGGTGGTAATTCTGCCAAGAAACAGCAGAATCTGCATCGGGGGTAATTCTGCCAATGAAATTACTGCCAAAACAACAAAAACCCATTACCACCACATTACAAGGCCAAAAACACAAGAATAACCTCCAAAAATCAGAGGCAATACCTCCAAAAACACAGGACAGTTACCTCCACAAAAAAGGTGGAGGTAAATGCATACCGTTGTTATAAAACAAAGCCAAGGGGTAGCAGAACCACTCAGGAGGAGTATAAAAGGGCCACACCCACCCCAACCCACATCCAAACAACAAGCAGCCACAATCAAACATAGATTATGGGCTTATGGGCTCCACAACCTGCTACTCTACATCCAACCACAGCAGCATGCCGGACTACAGCTGGGCATGAGACAGGTGCCACAAAGGCTCAGGAGACACATGCTGCGGAGGGCACCCATACAAGGTGTCTGCCAATCCCCATAGACACTTGTGGACAGCCAAATAGTCACCCTATACCAATTGAACCATCCAACCATCACTGAACTGCTCAACCTGACACAGGCTGACCTGCAGAGTGCCATCCTTACTGCCACCCTTCCTTCTGAAGCTTGTGACAGTCTTATACTTCTGTGGTATTTTAACACACAGTTGGGACACTGCATGGGATGTCACAGCTCACCTTTTCCAAGTTGCCCACATAATGCATGCACATCTGACCATCTCCATGCTTATCACCCAGGCACAGGTGCATGCAGCAAAGGCAAGGTTCTACAACATTGCCCATTTCCCCAACTCCATTGCGGCATTGGATTGCACCCA
Organism: Ambystoma mexicanum; assembly: GCF_040938575.1. NCBI lineage: Eukaryota > Metazoa > Chordata > Amphibia > Caudata > Ambystomatidae > Ambystoma > Ambystoma mexicanum. The sequence goes on from NC_090930.1 coordinate 474,287,265, forward strand.
TGTGGCATTGCTAACCACCCAGACAACATAACAGGCATACCACACCAGGAACCAATACCATTCGATGAATGTACAGGTGACCTGCGATGCCGACCTCACCCTCTGCCAATGCTGTGCCCGATATCCTGGGGCCACACATGATTCAATGATACTATGCAAAAGCACCCTACCTGCGTACATGGAGACACACAGAGGACAGCACACCTGGCTTGTGGGCAATTAGCACTCATACCTGACTGCCAAAATCACTGACACAGACCTGGTGGGTACGTAAGCATTAGCGAAGTGAATCAACTACAAGTCCCATGATGCAACAACAGAAATGCATAGAACAGGCCAAGCACCCTGACTGATCCCCTCCAGGACACAGATTTGAACCATGTCACAACACATGGCATCCAGCCATGCAAAGCAGCACAATGCAATCAGGGCAACGTACAACGCAAACAAGCATTGCTGTGTACTGCAACACCATAGTTGACCAGTGCATTGCAAATGTCATAGCAATAACAAATACCTCATGACTGCCGACTCCCACATTGTGAATGACTGCAAGAGAAATATTTAGCACAAGTCCCATCCACCTCAATGCACACAAGGTGCACCATGCACAACCACGGAGTCATGCACATAGAGGTATACACATCAGGACCATTAACCTATTCTCCGACCCGTACACCTCCATGTCTCACACAGTCCATTCATATTTTGCAGGTGACGCTGGATACCCACAGTTTGCATGTCATACCGCGCGCCTCCCACCTCCCACTGGTGTACAAGCAGGACCCGTCCTCAGACGCGCAGTACCATCATACCCATACTCTAGAACGGATTTGCACCACATAGCCATGCACATTCCCCAGAGCCTGTTCCAGCACCCACATTGCAGGCCATCTACAACCAACTGAACCGCATTGCGCAGGGGCAGGCACAGATGAATGCGATTGCTCAAGAACAATTGGCACATTCAGAGGCAATGCGGGTAATGATTCAGGGGTCAGCAAGACTGGTTTCCCAGGCCATGGACAACCTGTGCAGGAGTACAGCGAACACTAATGCAAGCCAAATACTTCGGTGAGGGAGCTGGCCAATCAGCTATCGTCCTCTAACAAAACCTTGTCCGAGCCATCATACTCACTATGGAAAACCTCAGGACGGCGTTCGGGGGAGTTCTGTGGCAACACAACCATATCCAAAGCCATCATACTCACTATGGAACACCTCTGGGGAAGTATTCAGGGCAGAAGACTGGCAGACAGGTGAATGAGCCTGGACTGATGGAGTGGGTGTAGACTCCGTCTGCACTTTTGATGCGGCAGCCATGGCATGTTGGTCCTGCAGGCTGCCACCTGTATCCATGCCCATGCCTGCTTCTGCAGACTCCACGGCTGTGGTGGATTGCCCAGTTGCTCGTGTGTCTGCCTGCACATTTGGGGCCTGTTGAGGCCTTGTGTCTGTGTCCTTTGCTGGAGCGGACGTGGCTGTTGGTGTCACAATGGCAAGGTCCCTTTTTTTTGGGTGTCACGCTGCTTCTCTGTGCCCTATCCTGGCCAGTTTTGGCGGGGCAACCTGATGGGGCTGTTGACAGTCTGGGCTGATCGATGCCTCCTGTGTGGCCTAATTGCCCCTTGGGAGACATTGAAATGTGCATGATTGCAGTGGATTGATTGTGTATGGAAAGTCAACATTCACTGTCAATTGTTCTTTGCCCTCACAGTCCTGGCCGAGGGTGATGAGTCATTTAACTAGCAGTGTTGGGGTAGCAGGCGTTGTATCAAGGCATCAACGTGGTTGGTGTGGGGTGATGTGCATGTCCACTCACTCCAGGACAGGGCCTATTCGTCATGCTGGTACTTTTGCACGTGTTACCGGGTCCTGTTAATGCATTGTATGCATGTGGTGCTATAAGTCAATTGTTTGATATTGAGTACTGTGTGGGTTATTTCGACTTGATGTCAGTCATTGTGTTGTTGTGTGGTATAGTAGCTGGGCTCGTAGGGCTGACACACATGTCTATTGGTGTTCAAGGTTGGTTCAAGGTGGGTCATGGAGGCTGTGAATGCAGTGCTGACTGTGCATGGGTGGCCAGTGTGTGGCCAAAGGGTAGTTGTGTGTTGCATTGTGGATGTACATTGTTCCTTCCATCTTGCTGTGCCATGGTGGTGCTTGGCTGTCCCACTCCCTCCCCTCCCTTCTTCGTCGATATGTTTGGGGTGTCATGGGTTCAGTGACTCATATAGTTGTGGCCTGCTGTCTTACGTGGATGCTTCATGCATGGTTGCAGTTGCTGTTGTATGCATGCATGGCAGTAACAGCATTTGTGTAAGCCTACATACATGGCTCGACATCTATGGGGCCCTCGTACCCTCATTCACTCAGGTACTCACCCTGGCTGCTGGCTCTAAATTCTGCAGTGCCCACGCCATCTATTCCAGCCAGGTGTAAAATGCCGCTCACCATCTCCCCCCATGGTGCAAGTTGGAGGAGCTCCACGCTTGGATCATTATTGGCTGCTGTCTCCCGTTGGTGGATGGAGATTAGACTCCTCACCCTGGCCTATTGGCCGTTCCACTGTTTCTTTATTTCATCTGCATCCCTTTGCATTTGCCCCAGGGCCACCACCTTGTCTCGAATTCTTCCCCATGTGGCGTTCTTCCTCTGCTGGCTGTTTTCCAGCGGTGCAACTCTGATAGCTCCCCCGAGTGGGACACCACCTGCTCTGCGAGTACAGTCAGTTCGTTCTAGGTAAACTTGGAATTCCTCAGCTTCATTTCGGGGACCCTGCTTTTCCCCTTTTCTCCTGACATTTTCTTAGTGCTTTTGGTGTATGGATGCACTTCTGTGTCATGATATCCAATGGATTCTGATTTCCAAAATGGGCGCTGGGGTACTTCCTTTTATAGTAGTGATGTTTTTTCGCTGGCGTATTTTCCGTCAGAGGAAATCCCACCATTGTATGTAGCGGTAACAGTAATTCCGCCAATTTGTCACTGAAATTCCACCACGTCACCACTTTTTGGTGGAAATTACACTGGGCGGAATTAACGTTACGGCCAATGCTGTGGGCGCGTGCCCGGCCATGATGGAATAAAGTGGCAATTGCGCTGTGCAGCACGACAGTAACAATAATTCTGTGACAGCAGAATTACTGCTGATTCCTGGGCCATTTCAGAATGGGGCCCTTAGTCTGTAAAACTTAAAGAAGTTGTAAAATAGTATTAATGATAATGTTTTGTTTATGTATGTGTATGTTTATGTATATTATTTGGTTATAACAGTAAGCTATAGTACTTAAATTCTGTCCCAGAATTGTGCAGTATTGCATGAATTGAAATGTACCAGTTATGTGGGCTCAAGAGAGAAATTTAGATCTATGGAAAGTGTTCCACTCTTTTGTTTGTATTCAAAGACATTAATTTTAATCCCATGCACCCTTTGGGTACTGTTCTTCAGAATCACAACTCTAGTGATATCCAGGTTTTGAACTTTCATGTGAAAACGCAAATGAGCATTACTTTACAATCCTTCTTGAATGAACCTTAGGCACCAGGACAACGACGTTCTATTGTTTTAGGAAAGTATTAAATACAATCGTCTTCCTGATGGCCTTTACATAATGACGTGTACCGTTCTGACAATAAATCAAGCATCAACTGGGCTCTCAAACAATTTTTTGATTTTTTTAAAATTAATGTTTCATAGCCGAAACTCGACGTTTCACATATAAAAATAAACACAAAAGGAAAGAGAAAAGAGAAAAAAAGAAGACTATGAAGAAAAAAAAAACAGAAAAGTAAAGGAAAAGAAAAAGAAAGAGAAACATTTTAAACAATTCTGATACCATTTTCACAGTTTCTGGGAATACTAAAGTACAATAAAAATATTTTGCAAAGCCAACAAAGCATAACCATGGTAACTCATTAGTCTCAATATCGAGACTCAATTTTCTGTCACATATTATTAAAATCACTCTTTCAAGTCATAATTCAACCATATCTACAACTAAAAATCTAGACAAGCTCATAGCAAAACATTCCGCAAAGGATTAAGGGGACACACAAATAGATGCATGAGTCTGGGAAGGCCAGTGACAGGTATGGGGGATATGCCATCTAGACTTAAGTATGGGGGATATACAATCTAGACTTAAAGTCTACAGAAGGCTGAGAGCTTGGTGGAGATACACAACCTGAGTCATTAGGAAAATCTAACGGCCAGCTATCATCCTCTCCCAGAACATTTCTGACAATAACTGTTCTTCCGTTCTCACAAATTGGACCAAGAGTCTCACCCTCAGATCCCAAGTATCCTTACACTCAGTCAGAATATGGAGTCTGGAGGAAAGGAACCGCACACTACAGGTAACTTCTTTGGGGATCTCTGGCTTTTTCACGATAGAACAGTACTTTTCCTGTATGGAGGAGGTTCAGCCGTATACTTAAGAAGGCACACCTCACCCTGCCACTAGTTGATTGTCTCAGGTTCCTGAGAAAATACCCCACCTTTTTTTCATGTGCGGAGAGTGATTTAGTCAGAGTCAGTCCCTGCATAGTGTTAATTGGGTCTCTACAATGTGTGTTTAATTAGCGCCTTTACCTTCATTGAATTGGCAATTAGGGTCTCCATATTGCTTTCCAATACAGTCAAATAGCTCTCCATTACAGACTTTAACTGTGAGAAGAACACTGAATGGCACATATAGTGAATTGGCTTTTAGAGTCACAATCAGTCTAAAATGCGAGACCAGCCTCCATTCAGCAAACCATCTCAATGATTTAAGGCATAGCTTGTATTTCAGGAATGCCATTGGCCCTATACCTTCTTCCATATTTGGCCCTCTACCCTTGACCATTTCATTGTCCAAGATTGTGGGTTTACCTCCATCCCATAAAGAATTGTGGGAACTACCTTGCCGACATAGAACTTAATGAGCAGCAGCATTGAGAAGTTGTAAAATTTGGTTGAAACTTTGCACATGTGTGCCTTTAACTGTGCAGCTTTTCCGCCAAAGATCAACTGGGTACGAGTGAATGAAGGGGATGCACAGAGAGTGAAACCCAGATATGCTACCTCTGTCACCACCGGAATTGTGTGGCCACCTAGTATCCACTTGAAAGTTGGGACCCGACGTCCAGGCATCCTAAAGATCAATATCTTAGACTTCTCTGGGCTAATTGGCAAATAATTGGCCAAAGCATAATTCCCCAAAGAATTTATAAGGCGTTGAAAGCCGATGGTGGTGGGGTCCAGGAGGAGAATGTTGTCAGTGTAGGCCAGCCACCTAATGGGCCGATGGCCAATCTTTGGGATAGCCAACACTGACAAGTACAATTCGCCCCTCAGATCTGCCAGATATAAGTTAAAGAGGAGTGGTGCCACCATAAACCCCTGCTTCAATCCACTCTCCACCCTAACCGCCTCAGATATGTGTCCAATTGCATCCAGCCTCACCCTCAAGAAAATGTGCTCATGTAACCTCGAGAGTATGGCCAAAAGGGGCCTTGGGACCCATCCAATTTTTCATCTTGCCCCACAACCGATCCCTATTCACTGAATCAAAAGCTCTGGATAAATCTATCAAGGCTCTGCACAACTGTGTCCCCCCCTTATTCCACAAGCCTTTTCCCAAGATTCACAGGACTGTCCGGTTTAGGACAGTAGTTAGACCAGTTTGTCTCAGAGACACATTCCCTTGGAGGCTAACCTGCAGGGATGTCCTCTTATTTAGTAAGCCCCAAACATTACACATGCTCTTATTTAACAGTGCAATGATCATCATTTTGCCACCTTTTAGGAGGTGGAGGGCTCCCTGTCCCCCGTCAACAATCCCTTTATCTCACCCTCAGGAGATCTGCCATTATTTTATAATAAGCAATTTTGAGATGTTCAGCCCCCAGGCCGCTCATCACTCTGCGTAGTTCCTGTTTCTTTGTCCAGATTGCCCATCAAACACATGAGCGCAGATTGGATGCATTGCTAAGCCTATTCTACCTGGGCGATCAATTGCTCACAAAAAATCCAAGTAGTTCCCTGGGTTAAAGTCACTCATCAGGATGTGCTCACACTCTTCATCCCTGTAACTCAACAGCCTACTATTCAAGTTTATTCCAACCCTTCTGCACGGACATCATTTGGGGGTCAGACAGGGCTGCAGTTGCGACCCCTGAGGTCTCCCTTGCTACCCATGTGGTCTCCCTTGCTACCCCATAAAAATGTTTTTTTAAATGTAAGCTCCTTGGCTGGTGCCAGCTCCATGTGGCTCTTTGTTTCTGGAGTGGCTGGTTTTCTTGTTCAGGCCTCTTAAAAAAAACAGGGGGGGGCACAAGTGTAACACTTTCAGCAGCAGTGACCCTAAATAAGAAAGAATAGAAATAACAAATAATTTTTCTTTCTGTAATTCTATTCAATAATTGTTAGACTCATTAAAGGTTTATTTCGGGCACACTTCAGGGGGTGAGTTACTGATTTAGTCTGTTCTTACACACTTTAACTCAGCCTTTCATGCTTCTGAAGTCGATAAATAAATACCAACACAGGTTGGGTGATATTGTATGTATATGTTTTCTATATATAGCGCTTTAGCGTTAGTGCTATATAATAACACATAATTATCGTTTGGCCGTGGATGTCTGCTTGCATTCACGAAAATGTGGTAATATAGGCCTTTTCACACTGATATTAATGATACATATGGTGATCCATTCATGTATGAAATGTATATCACATTATAGTGATTTTATATCCATATTTTTTGTAGTGTAATTAGGAACAACTCTATGTGATGCCACTTTGTGGTTTGTCAAAGGTTGAAAGGTCATGTTCCAATGCTTCCCTTGATGTCGCTCCTGGCTGGTGGTCAAATGACATCACTTCCTGTGATGTCACTAGAGGTCAAAGGTTGTGTGATTTCACTTCCGCTACCCATGACCTTTTGTTGAAATGACATCCCTGCCCTTCTGTACTTTACCAATCTATTCCCACTGTTATTGATTACTACTGGTTGCTGGAAGCCCGGCTCCTTCCCACAGTTTTCCCTCCACATAGTTGCTTCCAGCCGACTGTGGTCACTACACCCTCCTTCTATGATCTGATGGTTATGACAACTGTCATAGTCGATGACTGAGCTTGCCCCTCCCCATCTACACGTCACTGATGGTGAAACATCCCTCTCTATCACTCCATTTGCCATCTGCAGGTTCCTGTCGGCAAAAATTGTTACCCTCCTTCTTCCCACAGCCGTCTGTCTTTTTGGACCTGAACCTTCTTGCTGCTTTGACATATCTATGCATTGGGAATTAAAATCTCCTGCCAGAAAAATATTCACACCTAAGTAATCTAAATGTTCCCTTGTCATCACTTCTGACAGTGGTTCCAGGGATGTTGTGAGATCGGAACTGGCGGAGTTCCATTATATGTTAATAACTATCAGGGAGGATCCGTTAGGTCTCACGGGAGGTCCCAATTTTGCTACCAATATTCATTTCATTGTAACAGAGATGGACACAAGAGCTGTAAATACGGATTTGCGGGCAGTGATGGTCAGGCCCCCCAAGGGTTTCCCTCCATCTTCACGAGTGGCCACCTGGTGTGTTGTTAAAAATCCATCCGGTTCAAATGTACTCAGCAGCCAGGTTTTGTAGATGAAGACCATATCTTTCTTTCCAAAGATGACCTCCTTCATAGACCCAGATCTAAAAGAATTTGGGGCCCGCAAATTCCACCTCACGAAAGACCACTTATTTTTACTAAAGATGCACCCCCTGTCCCCCAGCTTCTGGAGTACCTGGGAAAGAATCTCAGGCAATAAAACTCAGGCCTTCACTTGGATGTCATTCTGGTACTTTTGTCCGTCCCCTGCCAACACCTCCACCTCTTCATGATATTAATGTTCTGACTGTCCCAAACCGGCTCCATTCTCCCATTATCTAGATTCGGTTCTCTCTCAGGTAATGCTGTAAAACCTGTTGACCTTGCTTTCTGAAGTCACCTGAGGCTGCCCCAATGGCCTTTGCATCTACCATTGATTTGAAACCCACTTCTGCCAGTAGAGTATTATCCTTAAAAGGGAAAGAAACAAACTCCATTTTACTAGATGTGAACAGATACAAGTCGCAAATCGTTTTAAATTATAGCCAGAAAAGTTCCACAATTTAATTATTTAAATTCCCTGTCTTTGCCAGAGTATTTTAACCAGAGTCTTGGTTTTGGTGAATGGTGGTAATTTATCGTTGCAAGACACACCCTCCTGTGCCAATGCCAAGTTCCCATTAAAAAGTCTGTCATTGTTTATATGGGGGTCCATTGCTTTGTCTCCTTCCCTTGGACATACTTCCTTTGCCGTACTCTCCACTGTGGGCACTAACCGCTTAATGCTCTTAGACCCTTGAAAGGCCCCTGTTTGTGTTGGGGAATTGCCAATCTGGTCAACTCCCTGGTTCAAAGTCTTCCCCTGCCGGAAGATAGCCGCCCATCTTTGATGCTTCTGTTCTGGCCTTACCGAGGTAAAGCCCTGAGCTTCCGGTTGCTGTTGCGCCCCATTGTTCCCTTGTTGGAAGACTGGGCATAATTAATTCATTTAGGCCTCATGCAGGCAGGCACCCGAAAGGGATTACTACGTGTACTCGGAATCTGAGAAGGCTACATTTCTGTCTGTATTCCAATTGTTGCATGAACGGCCACCGCCCGCTTACTTCTGGTGATACGCCATGATGGCCAGGGTCTCATACCCTTGTACCAAGGCCCGCAATTCAACTTCTGGAAGATTTTGTCTTGGACCTGCATTCCCACCGTTCTGTGGGGATCTCGTTGATTCTACCACCCATTCACAGCCAAGGTACAGGGCACTGTGAGGGGGTTGAAAAAACTGGCAGTTTCTGTTTTCTTGTATTTGTCTAGTTCTTGATTGTTTGTTTGCCTTTCTACAACAGGCTCTGTAGGCTGCTTCCTCTTTTTGTTAATCTTTCTTTTAGCTTTCCCCTTCCTTCTTATCTTTATACAATCAGTGACTGCCGACTCCACAACATTTGAAAGCTCTTCAAGGGCTTGCCTGGGCTGTGGAGCTATTAAGTGGAGTATCTAAAGGGGCCTCCTCTGTGGTCAGAGCCAGACTTAGAAAATTGCTCTAGTGTTCATTTAGAGAGGGGGGTATCATCGAAAGGTGTGTCTGATCTATCCTCCGAGGGTTCTAGGTCTCCCACTTCCCCCTATGGGCAGCTAACATCTTTATTTAGTAGCAACTGTAAAATATCGCCCACCTCCTTCCCATTTCTTCCTTAGCTTCAGATATTCCTACCTGGATGAGAAGTACATCCTTTGATTGCCTCAAAGCCCACTCCTGCAAATTCTTTAATGAGGGGACTATCGTGGTATTTATAAAATTGCTGAGGCCTACCAATGAGGATTTGCAAGCACCCACTTTCTTAGTGAGTTCCATTAGTATTCCGGAATGTACCTGGACTTCCGATTTTTGAAGTTCAAAAACATGGCCAATGAATTTAGAACAATGTTCAGGACCACTAGGAACTGGCTCTCGTGCGTTATCCCCTGCGGCCTCCTACATCCCAGTTCCTGAGCCTCCTTCCTCAGTCCTGGCCCAGGTGGAGCCATATGGACTACAGTTGACCTCACAACCGGGGATCTCAAAAGTGTGCTACCTGCTGCTATGTCATGGCTCCCCTCCTAAGAGAAACCTTCTCCCAAAGAGCACTGACTCTCCAAATTGGAATCCACCAACCAAGAAGTCGATTTGTCTCCAAACAGCACTCTGTGGTCTAGATCACCCATACTCTGGCACTTCCGTAAGGGGAAGAAATCACTGAATTTGCACTTAATGTTTGTGGCTGCGACTGTATACTCCAGGCCACAAGCAAATAAGTTGCCTGCGACTGCCAAATTCGTTGGTGCCCTTACACCTTTTGGGCTTATTTTTTGTTCATATGTACATGCGCACACCCCCTTAGATTGTTTTTCACTTGCAGATTTGAATGGCCGCTGAAGGTGTGGCTGATGCCAGTCCATTACACCACCCTCCATGATCACACACTCAACCTCGGGGGCTCGCAAGTCATCAGCCAAAGCACCACTCTGGAGGTGATAGTAATTTAAGCGTGTGGGAGGCATGAAAAGAACAGCAGATACATTCTGCGATTACGAGTTCCTAACTGATGTGTGTGTCCAAATGTGTAGCACACTCTTGCAGAATGATTAATTTAAAGTGAGAATAACCTTGGTTCCAAAGACTGTACCCCACAAGAGTCTGGCTCAAAGATTAAACATGGCTGATAGGGTGGAGGCCTGCAATCACTGTGCGCAAAACCTACCCACAACCTATGCATTGCTCAAAGGACAAAACCCCACAGTTGCTGTGTACAAGTGCCTTACAGTCTGACTAAGAAGTGTTCCCAATTGAAGATGATAATGTGGTCTGTGCTCATTTATTCACCTTGGACTCCAGACTGGCCCCCTGGAAGACCACTTGCCGTTCCACTGTCCGCTCCACGTTACTCAGATGTAATGAGTTTAAATGCAAGCCGCTGCTGCTCAATGCTCCAGTGCCACTCCTCCAACAATAAACTGAGAAAAAAGCTGTGACCAAGGAGATGAGATACTGTGAGATGACAACACTTTTGCTTCAACGTCTGTCACCCCCTCTATGCATCTTCAAACTAAACAAACATGACACTGAAATGGCCTACAGTATTAGGAAAGAGAGCATTTACCATCATTGTTATTCGTATGATAATGCATAACTGTAAGACTATGTGTAAGTGCTCTGACAATCCTTTGCATTCATACTGTCTATCCATGTCCTTCATTGGACAACCCTAGACATCAGAATTTCATGTATAATGTTCTTAGTTTTTTTTAGAATTACTGTGCATTGGGCACCAATCATGTGCATAGCCATCATTCCCCTAAAACCATGCTGAAATGTTGTGAAGGAAAATAAACTTGATCTCCGAAGAGCCCTTGGATACCAATCGAGAGACTGATGTCAGCCCCGTTCTAAACTGATATCCAAACTGCAAAAGTGTCCAATAATGTTAGGGTGAGTGTTGTCAAAATTAAATGAGCGCAAAGCCCAGTGTGCATTTTGTATCTAGTGATTCAATTATAGAAACCTTTTATCATAGACATATTTGGAAAAAATAAATATCTGTTGCCATTATTATGTTCCCAAAATGCTCTTTGATTTGAAGCAAAGCAGGCTGCAACCCTCACTGCTGTTGTTTGCCCCATTGCCCTTTTTTCATATTTATTTTGAAAGAGTGCAATAGGAGTATACCAGGCTCTCCATCGTGGAATGATAACCTTCTGTAGGAAACTAATTTATGTGGTTTCTCTAGATTTTATAATTTGCATTCTCAGTAAGATACATGTACTGCCAGTCTAGAAATACGGATACCTCTACTTTGAGACCGCAAACGCAATTTGGTGGCCGTGGGCCAACCGTCTCATGCACGATATGACAAAATATAGGTTTTCGAGTTTGCCAAAGAACGGCCATTTTGATCTAACAAGAATCGCCATTTTGTTTTCTAACCATTGCTCATTGCTTTCTGTTCCTATTGCTTCGCAGTATATTTTCCGCTTACACTGCTCGACTGTGAAACATTGTTGTCTGTATGTGAAAAGGACAAGGCCGCAGGGCCGTGAAGATAACAAGAGTTCGCTGAAACACAAACGTAGGCAGCGCCAGGAAGAATGCCCAGCTCCCTCCCGAATGTAGCCTTGATGCAGAGCTGCAGGGCATTTAATCATTTCACAGCTGCCAGTCTCGTTATGTGGTAGAATATGTTAGAATAATACCGCTAAAGGCTTGAATTATGCTTTTCTTACGGCCCCCCTATGCTGAGCCCGCTAGAGCATGTCGGCTCCCAGGACGCGAATAGCACCTGATAGATAGCAAGGTCCGGAATGCAACTTCCCCCCCGTATGTAGTTCGCTTCGAAGAACAGAAGCGCCGTGTTCTATTCAATAACCGAAAGATGCTTTCGCACTCACAAATTGCAAATTGTTACTAGAATAGATGTTTGAAGGTGTCATAGTGGTCGGCGATGTCCATCATCACACCGAGTTCAAAGAAACCCAATAAAGGGGGGTGTTAAACATGTCATAGCTGATTGTTTGATATGTATTTTGTATATGTGTAACTGATGTACGTAATTTGCTCTCTTGTGTCCCTCGAGGTCTAGAGATACACGTCGCGGGGCATGAGACCGAGTTGGCCAACTGAGACTTTTGCTTTGCAATAAAACCCTAGCTTTGGGAATACAACCTTGTGTCTGGCGTCTCTATCGTGTGTGGTGACTCACCTTGTTTCCATAGATGTCAGGGTCCCCTAGGACCTTTTCAAGATGGTGCCCGAATAGGGACCCCCCCCCACTTGTTCCATCGCGCAACGTTCTAATTGAGAAAGGCAGAGAATGGCGAGGACGGGACGATCGAGCCGGGATGAAGAGGTGTTCGGGGTGCCCTGTAAAAGTGATGAGAGACTCCTTTGCAGATCTGCACACATCTGATCCCTGATCGATGTGCCTGGCTAGAGAAAAAGGAGCCGCGGGTCCCGAAACGAGGCGGAAGCCAAGAAACGCAGACACAACGTCCTTTGGTGCGTCAGTATACAGACGACTTGATTTATCAGGTGAGTCATTCCCCGATTCAAAGCATACTGATATTGGTTGAGAGTTGACTTTGCAAAATCAAACGCCCTAGGTAAGGTTAATTAACCAGGGGGAAGGTTGAAACATGCCTGGGGTATTGTCCACCCTAGCGGTACCCTTCCACTGTGGTAGACAATCTTTGGAAGATGGCCAAATTGTACCACCTGGGGGAACGCCGGCGTATGAGATGTATGTGAAGTATGGAGTGGGGGCAATAATATTCGGTGAGACTTGGCATAGGCAAACCAGAAAGCAACAAGACCATCAGTGGCCGATTAATGGTAGTTTTGAGATAGCGAGGATAGATAACCTGGAAAGGGTGTTGATAAGAAAGAAAGCGCGTCCTGCAGCATTTGAGACTATTAAAGACTGGAGAAAGGAAGCAATGTTCCGATTTAAAAGCAGAGCAAAGCATGCGCACAGGGATAAATCGAAAGGTGAAGTAGCGGAAGAAAAAGAAGAGGAGGAGTGGACTGAGAGTATAAGAAGGGCAGGTAGGCGTGACCAGTTGAATATAGAAAAGATATACCCACAACGAGAATTACACATAGCAGATGAATTGATAGAAAATATATTGACCCATACAAAACAAGGCCCAAGATCAGAAGTAAGACCAGACACGTCAGTAGCTATTGCCCAGACCCCGCCCATAGCTCAAGCTCCCCCTCTGGAAGCTCTAGCCCTCCCACAGCCACAGACCACGCACGTAACACTTCCTATTAGCCAACCAGGCCCACAACAGACACTCCCTGTTCCCATTGTCCCATCCGCACCTCCGGCCTTAGACACAGACTCAGTACTGTCCGTTCCTCCCGGGGTTGAAGTTGAAACCGCAGGGGCAAGAGGCGGGACTGACCAACGGGGGTGCATGAGGGTAACCCGCAACGCAATCAGCAAAGAAAGGAAGGTGGAATTGCAGCAACAGGCAGAGATGTATATAGACGGGAATGATGGGACGGCAACATTGGCTTCGATATATGACTTCCGTAGAAGCAATGAAAGACAGGTAGTGTTGGAATGCATGGATGAATATTTGGTGGAGAAATGGAAACAGCTAATTGGGAAATTACCACTGCAGCGATTGTTAGATTTGAATGCATTAGCACGATGTAGGGAGAGGGATGAAGAAGTGAGAGATCGTGTATAGACTTTTTGAGCTTAAAGATGAATTAGATAATGATTATGGCGAAATGTTTACTGCACCTGGGTACAGGAGTAGAGATATCGGGAGAAATAGGAAGGAAACTGTAGAGCCATATATACAACAACGACATTCGATGTCGTCAGTACAAAGGGGCGACAAATTAAAAGTATGTATGCGAGAAGCGTTTAGATGGATGTCACATCCTAGTATTCCCACAATGGAGATACATGAGATATTTGATGAATATTCCATGCCCATGAAAAGAAAAGCGCTACAGTCGATGGTTGAACATTTATTAGACAAAGATATAAAAAAAGGATAAGGCCAGCCCACCCGAAATAATGGCAGTATATAGAAGAGCACTAGAGCGAGGGACAGGAGAAACAGCCCTATCGCTAGATCTGGGAATATTATTACACCTAAGAGAAGGGGGAGGGACAGTAAGTGGGGCATTTCCTAGGAGAGCGGCGCAGGTTACACCAGCCCATTACACCACCCAATATGTGCATGTCCCCTTTTCCAGACAGGAGGTGAACAACATAAAGCAGATGATTCCTGATATAAGAAAGAATCCTTCAGGGTTTTACAAGGAAGTAGAGTCCTGCCTAACAATCATCCGTGCTTACCATGGGTGATATAGACCTAATATTCCCAGTGATCCTGCCAGCAGACATATGGAAACAAATAAGGAAGGTAGATGACACAACGGCCTTTGGCACCACATGGACGGACTTGATAATAGAAGATAGAAATAAAGCGGTTGGAGGGACACCAGGAGCGAACCTGGTGGCGTTACCAGCACGTATAGTACAGAAGTTAAAAACGATTGTCCCAGAGAAAAGAATCCAATGGGACAAATTGACTGCATGTGTACAAGGATGAGTTGGCTACAGATTATTTTAATAGATTTGAAGAAGTATTAACAGACTTCAGTGGGCAGGATGTGGGTTCAGAAGCAGGAAAGAGGTTATTTGTTGACAAATATGTGAGGGGGTTAAAACTTCCAATTCAGGATCTAATAATGACATCAGAGAGTGCATGGCAAGCAAAAACGTTGGGCGAAGTACTGCATATGGCCCAATATTATGAGCGCAGAGTGACTGCAGGAAAAGAAAAAGAAGTGAGGGATAGGGTGAATCTAAAGACACGAGTATTAATGCAGCAAGTAGTAGGACATAATAGAGGGCGAGGGAACGCACAAGGAAGGAGTAATTTGAATATGCATGGGGGAACAGTGGGACCAAATCAGTGTGCATATTGTAAAGAGGAAGGACATTGGCGAGCGCAATGCCCGCATCTACAGAATAGAAATGGGTCTGGTCAGAGGAGACAGCATAAAGGACACCCAGGAGCGAATGGACCAAATAGGAATAGTATGCAGCAGCATCATAATAACGAAGGTAATCAAAACCAAGGCCAAAACCAAAATGCCCCAAACCAGAGTCAGGGGCAGCAAAATCAACAATATGGAAATCAGAGTGGGGGAATAGAGGGAAGAGTGGAAATGTTTTCGATACACAGCCAAACACGTATTACAGTAATAGTAATGATTACACATTGGACGATGTGTTATTTCCCCAATAGGACAGCCCAGGACAGGGGTCGGAACCAGTGTCTATTCCTGTGAATCAGAAAGGACCCTATGTAGAAATGAGAGTCGGGAATGAGGAGCACCGCTTTCTTGTAGATACAGGAGCACAGATGTGTTCAATAGACCATCACTTGGTTCCGAATATACCACTGTCAGCGCAAAAGAATATTTCCGTAGGGTTCGCAGGTACACCAGTCATAAACCCAGTGTCCAAACCAGTCCCAGTTACCATGGGACCATTTACTGAACATTGTCCTTTCCTTCTAACAGAAAATTGTGGAGAAAATGTGTTGGTATTAAATTTGTTGAAAAAAACTAGGTTCTGTTATACATTGCACGGCAGACGGAGTGTTTCTAACGATGTGGCCACACGATGCCCCTGTGTCAGAATTCATGTGTGAAGTGTTACCAGGGGAACTAAGTAAAGTACCAAACTGTAAATGGGCAAAGCATGACAACGATGTGGGATGTTTAAAGATAGAGCCAGTAAAGATTATTTTGAAAGAAGGTGTTACCCTACCGCGAATACCCCAATACAAAATTTCGGTTGAAGGTGAGAAAGGATTGAAGAGTATTGTTACTGATTTGGTGAAATTAGGGGTAATCAAGGAAATCACAGGCAGTACATGCAACAGCCCGATTCTTCCGGTTTAAAAAAAAGGAGGTAATGAGGTACCATACCGTTTCATAATTGATCTACGCGCATTGAATAAGGTAGATCCGCAATTTCCTCTAGTGCCAGACGTCACTACAATATTGACATTGATACCTGTTTCAGCAGAATATTTTAGTGTAGTAGATTTGAAAAATGCATTCTTTAGTATTCCAGTGGACAAGGACAGTAGATATTTGTTTGCGTTCACATTAGGAGGACGATCATTTACATTTACGCGGATTCCGCAAGGTTACACGGAAAGTCCTAGTATTTACAGTAGAGTATTAAAAGAACAGCTAGACATGCTGGAATTACCCATGGGTTGTGTACTTTTGCAATACATAGACGATCTATTGCTAGCTGCAGACACAGAGGCGATTTGTAAAGAAAGCACTGTATTACTACTGTCACACCTAGCGGCACATGGCCATAAAGCTAGTTTGAAGAAATTTCAGTATAATCGAAAGGAGGTGGCTTATTTGGGCTACCTACTTTCGAAAGAAGGGAGAAGACTAACGCCAGAACGCATAGAAAGTATTTCTTGTATGCCTATTCCAAAGACACAAAAAGGAGTCAGAGCCATAATAGGCATGGCTTCATATTGCCGACAATGGATTGGTAATTTTGCGTTAATTGTGAAACCATAATCGAATTTGACTAGAAAGGATGCGGTTATGCCTTTGCAGTGGGATGAGGAATGTCAGAAAGCATTTGATGGATTGAAAACGGCATTATGCTCGGCTCCAGTTTTGGGTACGCCGAACTATGAAAACATTTTTAGACTATTTGTGTGCGAAAGTGAAGGATGTGCATTGGCAGTTTTGACACAGGAACAAGGTGGAACAAATAGGCCGCGCAGCTATTTTTCTTCTGCGCTGGACCTTGTAGCACACGCACTACCACGATGTTTGCGATCTGTCGCGGCGGGTGCTGCATCAGTGAAACAAACGGAAGGGATGGTATTGGGGGACACTTTAATTCTGATGGTGCCACATGCCATAGACGTTCTATTAAATAGGACACAGACGCTACACCTCACCTCTGCTAGATTGACAAGATATGAGATTATATTGTTCGCGCCCCATATCCAAATTATGAGGTGTAGCACTTTGAATCCTGCAGAATTAATGCCACTGACCTTAAAAGAAATTGGGAAGAATGAATCACCCCTCAACGATTGCTTAATGGTCACTGAGGAAGAAACCAAGGGAAGAGTTGATTTAAGTGACATTCCACAGAAAGAGCCTGATGGAGAGTTATTTTGTGACGGCTCATGTTTTAAATTACCAGATGGCAAGACAACCGCCGCATACGCTATCACTACCATAGAGAGTGTTGTAGAAAGTAAAAGAATCCCCTATAATTCAGCACAAGCCGCGGAAATAATAGCATTGACCAGAGCCTGCGAGATTTCTGAAAATTTGAATGTGAATATATATACTGATAGTCAGTATGCTTTTGGAGTGGTTCATAACTTTGGTCGACTCTGGGCTAAGAGAGGGTTTCTGACATCACATGGTGCCAGAATTCAACATGGCCCTTTGATTGTACGATTGCTGTCTGCACTCACGTTTCCAAAGCGCCTAGCAATAGTGAAATGCGAGGCACATAAAAAAGTTACATGCAAAGTAGGAGAGGGAAACGCGTTTGCAGACAGAATTGCAAAACAAACTGCCACTGATTTGAATCCCAAGATGATGACGGTTCACAGAGAGGAAGTACCCTGTATGATAGAAGATGGAGTTGCGACTGTAAAAGAAATGCAGGCCAAGGCTACGGCCGATGAAATACAGGGATGGGCAGAGGGATCTACTGAGTTGGATCTGGAGGGTTGTTGGGTGGACCAGGGAACTAGAAACTGGATGTTGCCAAATTCGTATGTGACTGCAATGGTCACAATGGCCCACAGCCCTACGCACATCTGTGCCAAGAAAATAATACAGCACCTTTCTACAGTTTGGCAGAATGTAAACATAAAAAAGAATGCAGAGAGGTTGGTGCAGAACTGTATCACGTGTTTACAACACAATGTAGGAAGGGGAACAGTGACTCCAACAGGCAGTTTTGGCCCACCCTCCATGACATTTGAGATAATTCATTTTGACTTCATAGAAATGGAGAGGTGACAAAGCTTAAAATACATCTTGGTGGTGATCTGTGCATTCAGTAAGTGGGTGGAGGCATATCCTTTGAAGGACTGCACAGTAATGAGTACGGCAAAAGTAATGTTGAAGGAGTACTTTTCCAGATTTGGCTTGCCCCGCGTCCTATGGTCTGATAATGGACCGCATTTTGTGGGTGCAGTGGTATTACAGATATGTGCTGGTCTCCGGATTGATAAGAGATTCCATAGTTCAAGGCATCCGAGTTCTGCCGGTCTTGTGGAGAGGCACAACGGGATTCTTAAATCAAAGATTAGCAAGATTTGTGCGGGAAGCAAGTTGAGTTGGGTGGATGCATTACCAATAGCACTATTATGCATGCGTACGTCTGTACAGGCTAAAACTGGGCTCTCCCCGTAGGAAATCATAATGGGGAGGCCGGCAAATGTTTGGTGCGCACCTCAGCCAAAACGACTTAGTGAGATAGAACATCCTGTGCTGAGTACTTATTGTGGCCTTTTAATGCAGAAATTGCATTTGATTCATCAGCAGGGGCAGGAGGCATTAACAGTGAAATACACCAGTCCGGGGCACGCGCTGGAGCCAGGAGACTGGGGGCTGCTAAAAAACTTTGAAAGAAAGTCATCATTAGCACCAGGTGGCGCGGGCCCCATCAAGTACTTTTGGCGACGCAGACGGCAATACGGGTGGATGGAAGGAAGTCGTGGATCCATGCCACCCATGCCAAGAAGATTCCAACTGCACTGAAAGACTTGCCTGACACTGATGACCGGAAAGAGACAGCGGTCCCAGAAACGAAAGAAACTGTTGCCAGTAAGCAGCTACCTAATCTGCCAAAATGAGAAGTGAAACTCGAAACAAAGCCTGAGACGATTGCCAAAGAGGGGGAAGGGCAAAGAGTTCCCCAAGGTTGCCCAGCAAAATCGACATCACTGCTGACCGACGCAAAATCTGCCTTGCAGATACCAGCAAAACCAAATCGAGTACTCCTTTGGCGCCCACCAGCACTTGCCAGCACGCCAAAGAATGGATCTGCATCATTGGCGCGGCGCACACCAGCACCTGCAGTAGCGCCACAGGCTGACTTCAAGGCTGAATCTGAAAGTGCACCGGCACTGTTCACGGATCACACGATACTAGGAGCAAGGCGATACAACCTGCGGCCTCGGGAGACAAAGTGATCTGCAGTCTTTTTGGTGTTTATGTCAACCTCTGGTTCAGCTCATGGACGGAGAAGGAACCAGAGGTGTAGAGGAGAGAAGCATGAGAATTGTGCAAGTCGGACAATTCAAGACTCGCGGCTCCTCGGTGCGATCATAAAAAGTACATGTGTCCTGAACCAGAACGGACAAACTGGGCGCACATGGTACTATGGCAAGTGAGATAACCGATTAACAGTACATGTGTCCTGAACCAGAACGGACAAGCTGGGCACACATGATACTAAGGCGATAAGAGAACTGATCAAAGGTCCTCTGAGCAGTAAAAGAGGGGACAAGTGATCTCGCCTAAAAACGAATAATCAAATCCAGGCTAAAAAGGACAGGCAGAACTGAACTGTGACAATTCCATTGAACTTATTAACATCAGAGCAAGCGCGACGAAGAGAGATATCCACAACAAACTGTGATAAGAAAGAAGAAGGACGACGAGAAACATGCCGGGGCCGGTTCCAGCCTCCTCCTGCACCACCACCACTATGAATGAGTCAGTTATAAAGACTATAAGCTTAAGAAAAACGCATGGTAAAACAAATTGTATGCTGGTAATAACGATAATAATGTGCTTTATGAGCATGGTAGCACCAATATCGACAGCCCTAATATTATGGTGGGTAGAAACAATACACCCATTAGAAATGTTTTTACCAATAATTAATATATCCACTACTGAAAGCCTAGTTCAGGTGATCACTTATACCATACCCCCATGGAAGAAAAACACAGGGAAGGTTTTGGAAATAACACCTTACTGCTGATAATGAACATGACACATGTAATCCTGAAGAAAACAAACTGCTGGTATGTGCCCATTTACCACAGCATGCCGGGAAAGGAATAGGGTGGTATGTGCAGCCATTACCATTAAGTTCTGCATGTAGTGCATCTTTAGGTGCAATGTTCTATGGGAAATGGAATGAGAGTAATACAGGTCAATTAGACAGAACCAACATGAATGAGTTTGAGGAGATAATAATGAAGCCTGTGGGTTGTTCCATTTTCCAAAAAGCACAATTAATAGCCCCAGAGCCCACGAGGAAAAGTACACGAAAGATAACACGACAAAATAGACGAGATAGATTGTCCCCACCAGAAAAAACATCTGTAATGACGTTTCGTGTAAGTACAGAAGGGGACAAAGATGCAATTCCCCCATTTTACATGGTGAATTATAGCCCAAGAACTGTCCCTTTTTGTCTAAAAAAGAAAGGCTCTTTTGCAGTCGGAACATATACTGGTTGTATGAATACAGTGGTACCAAGATGGGAAATAGGAGCTGGGGAATAGGATCTTGGTTTTAGGGAATACTACGATCTTGGAGATGGAAGTTGATCTCAATATTAGTAGTGGTGTTCGGAATATTCCTAACGTGCTGTTGTTGTATACATTGTTTACCCATAGTTTGCGCTGAGGTAACTGAGGGATGTACGGAAGGATGCATGCATATGATAACAAAGAAAAAACAACCTCATGATCAAACTAGCCTAGACCCAAATGAGATGAGAGCAGTAAAAGAGTTGATGGCAATAGATATTGATGAAGACAATGATGACCACGATAGCATGCAAGACTCAGACATAAGTACTTCAGATTCATCATCACCAGAGGAGGTTTCAATAAATAGATGAGACGTTTAGCATACGGCCAAAGGAGGGTTTGTCAGTCTAGAAATACGGATACCTCTACTTTGAGACCGCAAACGCATTTTGGTGGCCGTGGGACAACCGTCTCATGCACGATATGACAAAATATAGGTTTTCGAGTTTGCCAATGAACGGCCATTTTGATGTAACAAGAATCGCCATTTTGTTTTCTAACCATTGCTCATTGCTTTCTGTTCATATTGCTTTGCAGTATATTTTCCGCTTACACTGCTCGATTGTGAAACATTGTTGTCTGTATGTGAAAAGGACAAGGCCGCAGGGCCTTGAGGATAACAAGAGTTTGCTGAAACACAAACATAGGCAGCGCCAGGAAGAATGCCCGGCTCCCTCCCGAATGTAGCCTTGAAGCAGAGCTGCAGGGCATTTAATCATTTCACAGCTGCCAGCCAGTCTCGTTATATGGTAGAATATGTTAGAATAATACCGCTAAAGGCTTGAATTATGCTTTTCTTACGGCCCCCCTTTGCTGAGCCCGCTAGAGCATATCGGCTCCCAGGACGCGAAAAGCACCTGATAGATAGCAAGGTCCGAAATGCAACTTCCCCCCCGTATGTAGTTCATTTCCAAGAACAGAAGCGCCGTGTTCTATTCAATAACCGAAAGTTGCCTTCGAACTCACAAATTGCAAATTGTTACTAGAATAGATGTTTGAAGGTGTCATAGTGGTCGGAGATGTCCACCATCACACCAAGTTCAAAGAAACCCAATAAAGGGGGGTGTTAAACATGCCATAGCCGATTGTTTGATATGCATTTTGTATATATGTATCTGATGTACGTAATTTGCTCTCTTGCGTCCCTCGAGGTCTAGAGATACACGTCGCGGGGCGTGAGACCGAGTTGGCCAACTGAGACTTTTGCTTTGCAATAAAACCCTAGCTTTGGGAATACAACCTCGTGTCTGGCGGCTCTATCGTGTGTGGTGACTCGCCTTGTTTCCATAGACGTCAGGGTCCCCTAGGGGCCCCTTTCACTACGGCTCTGATTATGACTATAATATATACCAGAAGTGATCTCTGGAAATTATAATGGTGAAATTTGATAAAAATACATTATGTAATGATAACACCATTGCATACTTCCCTATTGTGTTTCTTTCAGTACCTGCTTCTGCAATTAACACACACCTCCCCGTTTGCATATTTGTATGTCCCCCCTCTCATGTGCAGCTGTCATCAATGGCTGGGGTGGCTTCAACCAATGAGCACCTGACAACACAGAAAGAGACATAGAACTAGAATGACACTGAGAGAAATAGAGCACAGAGGGAGATAGAGTAGGAGATAGTAAGGGTGACAGAAAGAGAAAGAGAGAGCAGGAGAGAGAGAGAGATGGAGAGAGAGAGCTAACTGGTTACAGCTAGTCCTGTGTGGTTTCTTTTGTTGAGCTGGGGCTAGTCAAGTTCAGCCAATAAAATGTGTGCATACTGTTTTCGTAGAAACAGCACATTTAGGTGCAGGTATAAGAATGATAAAGGAGGATGGTACTATCAACTGTGGGTGTTTCGTAGCTGCTAATATAAAGTGGGTGTGATTTTATCTTATAGGTTAGTACACAATTGCATTGAGTCGTTACTTGAGCTTTCTGTGAATTCAGATGTTCGTTCTAAAAGTTAAAGCATACACAAATCACATCTAATGAGTCCAGGTTTCCCTGGAAAATCATGTATACATTTAGTATTTTTCAATTCATATTTTATTTGAGAAAGCAAGAAGTGTTTTGAATAAAATATATTTATATTCAAGGAAATTCCTTGAGTTACAGGGACTTTAAAGCGAGAACTGAACACAACAAAACCCCTGAAATTTAGCTAAAGCCACCTTAACTTTGCGCCTCCTGTTGTGCAACCTATGACCACAATGATGACATCAGAGATGACATATCTGATGATATCACTGATGACATCACTGGTGACCAATAATTACATCATGTATGACATCACTGATGGAATCTATGATCACATTACAACACTAACCAGCTATGGCTAGTGCCCACAGCCTTTGGCCATGCCCACTATACAGTTTAACACATTAAGGGGCCACTAACCACAGCCTTTGTTCATTGTCAGTGACCTCAGCCTTTAGCCATGCCCATTGTATATTTTAACACACTAAGGGGCCACTAGCTATGGCCTTTGTAAATGACCATAGGCCACAGCTTTTGGCTGGGCCCACTGTATATTTTACCACATTACAGGGCGGCAAGGCATGGCCAGTGGCCACGTCCTACAGCCATCCCCTATATATTATAACACATTAAGGGGCAGTAGCCATGTCCTGTGTCCCGTGTATATTTTACAACATTGATCGGACACTAGCCATTGCCTTTGGCCACAGGCAGTGGTCCCAGCCTTTGACCATGCCTCCTGTATATTGTAACACATTAAGGGGCAGTACTTATGGCCTTCGGTCATGGCCAGTGGCTACGGCCTTTGGCCATGCCCACTGTATATTTCATAAGACTTACCAGCCACTAGCCATGGCCTTTGGCCATGCATTGTGTTCACAGACTTGGCCATGGCAAAGGCAACATCCTAAATGGTTATTTAGTTAATGAAAGCTTTTATTAGCTACATCATCAATGGAATTATGTTGGATGCCATCACAGATGTAATCGGTAATGTAATAGATGTAGTGATTAGTGATTTCACCAGTGATATCATCAGTGATGCCATCTGCGATGTCTTCATTATGGTCATAGGCTGTGCAACAGGTGGTTCGAAGTTAAGACGGCTTTAGCTGAATTCCAGGGGTTCTGTTGCTTTATGTTCTCTCTTTAATGTACCTGCAACTAAAGTTTGTTCCTTGAATTTTGAGGGTTTTGTTATTCCATAGATTTTTTCCACACCACTGACCATGGCAGTGCCCACTGTATATTTTAGAACACTATCAGACCACTAGCCATGGCCTTTGATCGTGCCCACTCTCCATTTAGAAACAAATGCTTGTGGTCTTGTGGGTAAGTGTGTGCTCTGGGAACATGACAACCTGAGTAAAATCCCGGTAGCCAGATACTTGAGCGAGCTTGCCAAACGAAAACAAAACAAGGGGTTGCATTCTCCTTCTGAGAAAATGTTACGCTGTCCACCCACATGTGTCCTTCATTTGTGTCCTGAAAAGCAGCCAAAATCAGGGGAAATAACTGCACCAGTGTCATGATTGCAACCCCCCCTTGACAAAACCTTGGCACATACTCATGACTTACATACCTGTCATCATTTCCCCACCTCACCCCCATTTCTGGCTTTCAACAATACTCTGCTTTATAAAGATAACTTGAAAAGTGCACATACCATGGTGTCATTCTAATATATAAATCTTTATAGAACTATGTTAAGCCAAAAGTGCACAATTGCAAAAAGTGCAAAAAGTGTATAGAAGTGTTACAAATGATGCCACAATGTGGGAATTGGCAGTTTTAGGGTAAAACTTTGTAAATTGGACACACATGTTGCGCTATTGGGGTAAGTATGGTATTAGCAAGTTGTAGGAAATTAGCATGCACTGGTAAAACCTATGAAATTCGGGGGAAATTTCCGAGGTTTTTCGGTTTTACTTGTAACCATAACGTCCCTTTAACAACGTTTTTTTCCCTGAATTTCATGGGTTTTTGTTAGTGCAACTTAACTATAATGTCCCTTTAACAAGGTTTTTTCAGTGAAAAAATATACATATATTCAGTGAAAATACTTTGTTAAAAGGACATTATGATAGCTTCGGCATTCTATGCAATATACAGCAATGATCGTCTTGCAGTTGGTATGATTTCTAATGTGCCATAGCCGTGCCATAGCTGTGCCATAGCCTTCACCTATATTGAACAATTTAAGTCTTGCAGACTGAGTAGTTACTGCAAGGGAAGTGCCGCATAAGTGGTCTTAAATCCCAAGGTGTACCTGCAGCCCTCATCTCCTTGGACTTGGAGTGAACCAAGTAGTCCCTTACATTCTTATGGTGCTTTAGAGCAAACAGTGGGATTGGTTTGCTGGGGATGTTCAAATGAACTAGCAACAAACAGTTTTTTATGACCTTTTTGATAGCAAATGTCTGTGGCCTGTAAGTAAGAGCGCAAACCAATTTCTCCTGTTCTCCTGAGGCCTCTCCACTTTGGGTTTAAATAGGTCCTCTTGTGGAGTGAATCTAGCTCTCCTCAGGGAGTGCAAATTCAATTTCTTGGGGTAGCCCCTCGCCGTAAGCATGTCTGTCAAGTTATTTGCATGTGTGGCGGCATGGCAAATTTTCAATCTGGCTCCTCTGGTGAAAGATAGAGAAATGCAGAAGGGAGTTCCTGCCTGTCGTTTTTTGTACGAGAAGCACACTAGGATATCCTGATGATTTTTAATCATACAGTTCAGGAAACTGTTCTCATTATTTCTGATATTCATGGTGAAATTGATATTAGGATGACACTAATTTATCCAAGTAAAAATATCACCTACATTCTCTAATGATCCTGTCCAAATGAAAATGATGTTGTCGATATGCCGACGCCATAGAAAAATTCTTGGAAGGAAAGGATTGGTGTCAGATATAACATGGGGCTCTTCAAGTGCTGCCATGCACAAAATGTCTTTTTGTTGTAAGTTCTCCCATATGAGAAATTTATGGCCACTTTGAATTGCCTCGTCCTGGGGGATGCTGGTTTACAGTGCCTGTATATCCATTGTCATGAGGACCTCCTCGGTTGGATCAAAACGCCTCCTCTCAAAGAGTTGGATAACCGACAAGATATCCCTGAGGTTGTGGTACTTTGGATCAGTGGCTGGAGAAACCTATCTATAAACATACAGATCGGCTCCAGGATAGACCCACAGCCTGCTACTATTAGGCATCCTTGCGGGCGGTGTGCATTGTTGTGTATCTTGGCGAATCGCGTAGAATGAGGGGGGACATTGTTCAGAATAATTCAAGTACCCAAACTCGTCCTCTGAGATCCAGCCCCATTGTATCGCATATGAAGTGGCATCCAGGATCTCCTTTTTGATGTCAGATGAGGGATTCTTATGTAGCCTTGTTATGATGTAAGTGTAAGTTAAAACAAGTTCATAAAAATGTATTACCAGATCCTAGTTAAACATTGAGCTGCACTATGAGCTCATTAAGTTCTAAGAATGTTATTCTAAGAATGTGGATGAGAGACAGTAGATACTGCAGGGAGAGAGCCATGTTGGCACTCGGCTCTCATAGGCCGCTGTTGCTGTAATGAAATAAATTACTGTTTCTTCATCACTGCTGCCTGGAGCCCTTATTTCCTCATTGGCGACGAGGATGGCTCTCAGCAGTGTCTCCCTACTCCTTTGAAGTCTCGTCATAGCGCGGCCTGCATTATTCCACACTCCTGTGCGACAGCGGACGCTGCAGGAAGGTCAGGAGGAACGGAACAACAGGTCAGCAGGCGCGTCCCCTGGGGGGTAATCTTGCCTTCCCCATTACTGTATTGACTCTGTCTCAAAGCACCAGTGTTTACTTTCAAGGATCCCTAGCATTGACATTATCATTGCTGAGCAACCTGCCCATGCAGTTGGGGCAAGTTTCAGGAGCCAGCCATTATGACATGTATCCATTCCATGGATGAGCAGCCATCATGTTCCAATTCAGACTGATGTAAGGAGGATTGTGACATCATACACAAGGGATTGTACTCATACAAGACTGATCCCTTTGTCTGCATAGCACAGCACTGTCACTGCTCAGTCTGTGCATCCACTGGGCATACTTGAACTGATCCAGAGTCTATTGGTTGCATCCGCAAGCCCACTCTTTACCACCTTTTTACCGCTTAAGACATGGCAGCTTCAATACCCCCGCCAATGTCATTTTTGAATGAACCTGGACGCCCCCAAGTTAGGTGGGACAGGTGGAAAGACATGTTTGAAAACTACCTGGTGGCAATGGGAGGAGAGAGATTCAGCTCAACTCGCAAAAAGGCATTATTACTTCACAATCTTGGTGTGGAAGGCCGTGCAGTGTTAATGGGTTAGGCAGTGCACAAGCTGGTGAAGCAGAGGACACAGATGAATATGCCCTTGCGATTAAACAACTCAAGGATCATTTTGAGCCTAAGAAAAATGTTACATTCGAGAGGCACAAGTTCTTTCAGCGTACCCAGGAGTCCTCAGAATCCATGGAATCGTACATAGCCTCATTAAGAACATTAAGCCACTCCTGTGAATTCGAACATCTATCTGACTCATTAATTAGAGATCAGTTAGTGAGGTGCACAAATAATATTAGGATACAGGAGAAATTGTTGGAAAAAGACATGAAGTTGGATGAAGCAGTGGACCTAGCCAGAAGCATAGAACAAACCTCACAATATGTCAAAGAACTGAAGTCTGACGAACAGAGTTCCCAAGCTGTGTGCGCAGTTGATCACAGGAAGAGACTTAATGTCAATACAAGCAGGAAAGGAACATGGGGTGCGAAGTGTACCAGATGTGGCAGTCTCAAGCATGGTCCGAATTACCCTTCGTGCCCAGCAAGGAATGCTGAATGTTTCAAGTGTAGGACCAGAGGACATTTTGCTAATGTATGCAAGAGGTCATCAATAAATCTCTTAGAAACCAGAGACAACCAAGAAGAAGGTGCTCACTCAGCTTACAACATACAGGAGGTGTACTCCTTGCAAGACAACCTCAGACATGTCTTCGAGATTTCGACCATTGGAGGAGGAGACAGCAAAGGTCCAACAGATGTTTTTGTAATTGATGGTCAAGAAATACTCATGAAAGTTGACACATGTTCCCCATGGACCATCATTTCTAAAGAGACATTTAAAGATGTTCTAAAAAAAGATGAATCAATGCTGGATCCACCAAGAATTCGGCCCTGCGGCTATGCGGAATCCCCTATTGAGATGCTGAGACAGTTTACTGCAAGTGTGCAATACAGAGGTGGAGAATGCATAGCTGACATTTTGGTTGCAAGAAAGGGAGCCTCCCTTTTAGGTTGGGAGGAACAAAGGAAGTTGAGAGTAAGGGTGCAAGCTAGCGCCACTAAGCCTGTCACCATTGCCGAGATTGATGATATGTGGTCAAGAGAGTTCCCAGAGGTCTTCACCGAAGGTCTGGGCAGACTCAAGAACTTCGAACACCATATTAGACTAAAGAAAGAATCTCAGCCTATTGTTCATAAAGTGAGACATGTGCCGTTAAACATGAGAGCGCAACTACGCAGTGAACTCAATAACTTAGTAGATAAGGGTGTCATTGAACCTGTTGAGGCCACAGAGTGGTTGTCCCCCATTGTTTTAGTGGCCAAAAATAATGGTAAATTAAGAGTGTGTGTAGATTTGCGCAGTCTTAATCACAATATTCTGGTGGAGAGACATCCCCTGCCCAACATTTCTGAGACACTCTCCACTCTTGGCGAACCCAAATTGTTCTCTGTCATTGATCCCTCTGCTGCCTATCACCAAGTTCCCCTTTCCCGAGAATCGCAACATCTCACTGCCTTTATCACACCTGAAGGCACTTATAAATACAATCGCATGCCATTTGGGTTGGCCTCGGCCGCATCTGTGTTCCAAAAGGTGATGGAGGAAGTGTTAAAAGGGTTGGAAAATGTCAAGGTGTTTCAAGATGACATTCTGATTTTTGCAAGTAATGAGCATGAGCATGACAGAGTACTTAGGGCAGTACTATGAAGACTGAAAGAGGCTGGGTTAACGGTCCAAAGAAGCAAATGTAAAATAAGTGTTGAGGAAGTGGAGTTCTGGGACACAAAGTTTCGAAAGAAGGTATTTCTCCCAAAAAGTCACTCATAGAAAGCATTAGTAATACTCCTCAGCCCCAAGACAAGGACCAACTACGTTCTTTCATGGGACTAGCGGAAAATTACCATAAATTTGTGTATGGCTTTGCATCCATCTCATCTCCATTGAGGGAGTTACTAAAAAAGAATGTGAAGTACACATGGTCCAAAGAGTGTCAGGAAGCATTCTTGCTAATCAAAGATTGTATAGTCAAGGCCCCATCCTTAAGTGGATTCATGTTTGGCAGGAAAACGTTGCTTTCAGTTGATGCTAATACCCTTGGTTTAGGAGCAGTTTTGACTCAGTTTGACTCAGGTAAAACTGAATACACGATTGCATTTGCATCCAGGCCACTTGGAGGAGCAGAAAAAAATTACTCGGTCATTGAAAGAGAGGCACTAGCAGTATTTTGGGCAGTCATGCACTTCAAGTTCTTTCTATGGGGTCGACCTTTTATTGTCAGATCAGATCACAAACCTTTGGTTCAATTGATGAACGGTTCTGAGTGGGCCAAAGGGTCTCCAAGAGTTTCGAGGTGGATGGTAGAACTCTTGGGTTATAATTTCAAGGTGTGTTGCATTCCCGGGAGGGAGAATGTGGTACCAGATTGTTTATCCAGATTACCTGTGTGTGATGGTGAATTGGAGGGAGCACCTGCATTTCAAGATGTGAGCATTGCAGAAATTGAGCATGATGCCATTGATAAAGAGATGTGGATAAGAGCTGGTGAGGAGGATTTAATATTGAATCAAGTTATGATTTGGACCAGAGAAGGATGGCCTCGCAAGAATATTGTGGGAAAAGAGTTTGACAGATATTTTGGTGTGAAGGACGCGTTAAGTATGTCTGAGGACGGATGTAAACTTAGAAAAGGAAATAGGATAATACCCCCCAGTGGAGTCAGATCTCATTTAGTGAATATAGCACATCAAGGTCACCTGGGCATGGAGGAACAAAGAGATATTTGCGGCAATATTTCTGGTGGCCCGGGATTGACAGCGATGCAGAGAAGTGTGTTAGGGGTTGTAGAGAGTGTGGTAAGAGTGACAAGACCAAGATGGTTAGAGAAGTACCAATAAATCCTGTCAAAGTACTGAGTGAACCATGGCAAAAAGTTGCAGTTGATTTGATGGGGCCATTACAAAACCTTGACAATGGGTATAAATACATTGTTGTGTTAGTAGACTACCATTCCAAATGGATTGAATGGAAGGCTTTGCGTGAGGCAACCACTGCAGAGATGGTGTTATTCTTCGAGGAAGTGTTTTACTGGGAGGGTTTCCCGACAGAATTAATCACTGATAACGGAGTACAATTCTGTTCTGAAAGGATGTTAACTTTCTTGAAGAAATTTTGCATCAAACACACTAGAACTGCTTTATATCATCCAAGGGCCAATGGCCTCGTTGAGAGAGCCAATAGGTTCATAAAGGGTGGTTTGCAACTGGCCATGGCTTCTAATCTAAGATGGTTTGGTGTAGTAAGAGAAATGATATGGAACTACTGTACCACACCACACTCAGTTACAAATGTATCTCCGTTCATGTCATTGAAAGCGAGACAACCTGGAACAAAACTATGTCCAGGGTGGATGGACTTAGCCAAGAGTTCCAACATTGATCGTGAGAGAATTATGACTTTCATCAAAGAAGCACAGGATGTGTACAAAGAAAGATTTGATGAGGACAAGAGTGTCAAAAGTAATACCTGGAAAGTGGGAGATTGTATTCTCATAAAGAACCCTAGATTCACTCCCAAATGTGTAGAAAGCAAATACATTGGTCCTAAGAAAATATCTGCGGTAAGAAACAATGTAGTAATTGTAGAAGGGGGGGAGTGTTGGTCAATGTCCAGATTTGTGAAATGTCCAGAATGCATGAAGGACAATGCACATGATAAACATGACAATTGTGAACATGACAATGGTGAATTTGCTAATAACAGTATCAGAGACTCTAGTGTCATAGATAAGTGCTCCAAGGATGACAACAATTCAAGGTCTGCAGCAGAGACACATTCAAATAGAGTCAAGAACAAACCCGGCTGGTTTAAGGATTATTATGTGGAGTAAACAGCTGTATGCACATAAGGGATGAGATGTGTTATGATGTAAGTGTAAGTTAAAACAAGTTCATAAAAATGTATTACCAGATCCTAGTTAAACATTGAGCTGCACTATGAGCTCATTAAGTTCTAAGAATGTTATTCTAAGAATGTGGATGAGAGACAGTAGAGACTGCAGGGAGAGAGCCATGTTGGCGCTCGGCACTCATAGGCCGCTGTCGCTGTAATGAAATAAATTACTGTTTCTTCATCACTGCTGCCTGGAGCCCTTATTTCCTCAAGCTTCTTATAACATTCCTGATCATTGAGGGGTTACATGACAGTATGTTTATACTGGTCACAGTTAAAGACCACTATACCACCACCTTTTTTAGCTGGCTTAATCACTAGCTGGGAGTTGTTGCTAAGTGATGTAAATGCAGCCGTTGCTCATTAGAGAGGTTGAATCTAATCCCTTGTCTGCTGGCTTGCATAGTCTTAAGATCTTTCAGCAGACATTTTTCAAATATAAGGATATCACAAGAGGTCTGGTTATCCTGGTGCGTAAAGGTAGATGGAGAGTGAAGGCCTGTGTCACTTTGTCTCTCATCTGGGTCAGTGAGGACAAAAGAAAGCCCCTTATGTGGTACCCTTAGTTGTGTGATCCTAAGCTTCTTGTCTGACAAATTAAAGACTGGAAGCAACAGGTGCTGGTTTACCACTATATTGCCCACCTCCTGAATCTCTGGTGCTTCAGCCCTGACCGCCAAGGGGGTTGAAGAAGTACTGGTTCCATGTTGGACCTCGCGGCTGGCCTCTGCCTACAAAAGGTTGATTGCCTCTAAATGGTGGATATGAATCTGGGTACGCGTACTGTGGGTCAAAGCCCTTCTCGGATGACGAGTCACTATTTGTGTCTGAGAATGTCACCCCACGTGCCCTATCATGGGTTCACCTTGCTCCATGTTATGGGTCTCAAATGGGTAGATTAGATCAGTTGTAAAGTCTGGGATAATTGGGCACGTTTTTTTTGGTTTTTTTCAATGTAGTCTGCTTGAATTCCTCGAATCGTCACGTTATATCTCGCAATCTTTATTGTACATTAGCTATGGATGCATTCGTGAGAAGTGTTCCTTCATCACTAATGCCCCCAGCCATTGGGCTGTAGATATTGTCAGCACCATTATGTGCCCAGCTGCATTTAGTAGCTATGTAGCTGAAGGTAGTTTTATACTCATCATCTTCCACAGTTTAAAATGGACCACTAGGCTGGCAGGAATAATATGTGCTTTAAAGTATTCACAAAGTGACCATGAAACTCCATCCTAAAGGTTTTCTTTTTTAGTTTAAGCAGTACCTTGCTTGCTGCTAAAGGTGAATATTCAAATTTGCACTGGCTGGATCAAACAAATAGGGTCCCCTTAAAATGTTGTTGATCTGATCCTCACTGTAACTTAATGTGGAATTTTCAAGCATGCTAGAGTTCCAGTTCTAAACTGAAAGGTGGAGGGAGAGTCCTTGTCCACTCTGGGAAAGTCGATTAAGAAAATAGGGAAAGCAGAAACAGAAAAACCCTAAGGCTCAGTATAAAAATAACAAATAGAAAAGACACAGATCAAAGGAACAAAATACGTATTTAATGACAACCCTAGAAACAGCTGATGCACTATTTGGCTGCAGGCACAGGAAAACCAGGGGCCAACAAAAATCTGCCATATGGGCAAAAATCATGACAAGGTTGATGGCAGTAGGACATGTACCACATACGGTTAGGGATGACCTGAAGCTGAGCGTCCAGAGCCTCATCTACTAACACAGGAAGGAGAGTGCCGGCACAGGAGGAGGCACATGGAAACTCTCTGCCTCATGCCCTGGGAGGAGATGGCAGGTTCCATCCTCCACATGGAGGGCATCAAGTGGATAGGGAGTGCAGAAGATAGAGCAGGGACCCAAGGAAGGTGATGGGGGTGAGTACAACCGATACCATGTACATGTAGTTACCAAATACGTGTGTCCCCCAGCATAGATGTTCAGAATGGGCACAGGAAATGGTTCAACATATGGCAGCAAATGTCCAGTGAGCACACACATTAGCCACGGGATACGGGTGGACGTACAAAGTGCATGCACGAAATGTGTGTATGCTGACATATGGACACATGAGAAGCACCCATATGTGCCAAGATAGTCCATGTCAGAAACGGATGCCCCACCACATCCACAACAATTTACCACCTTGGCAGTCCAACAGGTAATGTGCACATGCATGCACCATGTACACCCTCAGCAGGCACTATCACCACCTACAAGTAGGAGCACTCATTGAACAATACCACCCACACCATCAATATGAAATGTGCATCTCTGGAATGCAAGCCCACAGACTTGTCTGCTAGATGACTAATAACATGGTCAAGACAGACAGAGTGTGAGCATGCAGATGCACAAGAAGGACATCCAGCTAACCCTGCAGTAAATACGGGCACAGGTGTCTGAGACATCTACCTCTGTGACCCC
Source organism: Ambystoma mexicanum (assembly GCF_040938575.1). Taxonomy (NCBI): domain Eukaryota; kingdom Metazoa; phylum Chordata; class Amphibia; order Caudata; family Ambystomatidae; genus Ambystoma; species Ambystoma mexicanum. The sequence continues at coordinate 474,320,635 of NC_090930.1, forward strand.
CTACAGAGGGCTCCCGAGCCAGCACCCCAATGAGCTGCTCACTGCACAACCTCACTGCTAAGGAACAGGAAAGGGCCCCAAGCCCAAGAGGGACAGGAAATGACAGTTCAACATTCTTGAGGGTGGGTCATTGGGAACAGTGCTTTGAGGGTGGGTCATTGGGGAGGGTGTTTGTAGGATTTTGTGGTGAAGGTCGTTACATTTTGCAAGTTGTGAGTTAAAATTAAATACACTTAAAGTGTTGTGCCCTTTGTACTGAAGCCAAGTAACGTTAACCTGTCGTGGTTATTAACCATAATCGACTACCCTCATGTCAGTATCTAGAGTGCATTCTTTTTCCTTCTCTGAAACTGTCTGTCCTCTGCATTCCTTTGCAGGGTAGGTTGTATTTTGTAGTGTTGCTAGAACTGTCTGTTGTGATGTAAACAAAGTCGATATATTGGATACAACTGTGACTGGACAGTCCCTTTTATCATTGGGTAATATTTGTATTTTCACTGTGTTGCAACAAACCAATGATACACGACTTTTTGGAGATAAGCCTGCTGTTCCGTCCATGTTACCAAAATTGGACAAGAAGGTTTATAATTTGCTCGCGTTTCCAATCTGTTCAAATCGCTTCTGGTGTACTAGAGGTGTGGGGCTGATTGATGGTTTAAAATCTGATGTTTATCCCTGCACCACTGGTTCCCCTGGAAGTTGATTCATCACAATTTTCTTAATATGCTATGATATATTTCAAACGAAGAAAACACACATCATCCCAGGACTGTGGACTGTCTCCCATCCATGCAGTAACCAGGACCAACCCTGCTTAACTTCAAAGTGAGAAAGAGGCCTGCCCCCTCATGCCATGTTGCTCTAAGTGGTCATGTAACTTGTGCTAATTTATTGGTATGTTATGTCATGTTATTGTGCATTTGTATAGTGCCTTATATACCATTGGTATGATCTCAAATCGCTGTGGGTTGACCCACCTCAGGGACCATAGTACAGTTCAATGGAGAGATAGCAGATTAGTAAACAGTGATTGGGTGCACTCAGTATTTTTTTCAGCCAGTGCAGTTTACATTGTGTGTAGCTGCTTTCTAATGCTAGGCATGGTGCTGTGGTTGTGTGAAGTCAGTAGAATGGGTTTAGCAAAGCCATTGACCTCAGAGTTTCCATTCTGGTGGTGGTGGAGCCTGTGTATGAGATTATGTCTGCAGCTAGGCAGAAATTGATCAATGGTATTGGTGGGAACCCCCTATTTCAGATTACATTCCCATGCCTGCTGAGCTGACCGTATCTATTCTAGAGGTTCAGAGCATTGGTTCTCCAAGATAGAGTCTCTGTCCGGCACAGAGTTTGTTCTGATTGCCGCTTGAGGTTGTCTTTCCCTGCTTGGCAGTGTCATCGGTGTTGAGTTTCCCTATTCCTAATCCTTATTGGGTTAAGTGAATTGAAGGTCTATGGTTGTCCCTGAGTCTCATTGAGTCTGCCATTGTTGATTGGAAGATGCCTTCTCATTGTGCAGTTACATCCAGTTCTGGTCTTTCTGACTTACAAGTACTAGCTAGATTCAATGACTGGTGTTCAGTGGACCCAGGAAACAGCAACAGCCACTATGGTCATCCCGTTGTCTTGTTGGGTCTGTAGATTGCTCTTAAGAATAAACATTCTCAGTGTGCATTTACTTCAGTTCTGTTATATTGGACATATTAGGCAACATATCTTGAAGGTGCGGCTTTTACCATGCTTTAAAGCTAATGAAGGTCAGTTCCGGTTACTGCATGGATGAGAGTCCCGATACCTATTGGGTCACCTGCCAGTGAATTTTTCACACTCAAAGTCACTGTAGCTGTAAACATGCATTTTTGGAAACTTCTTTTCAATAGTCACGGGTACAGAACTACATACCGTTGGATATCTGTAGTCATTTTATGTATGGATTACAGATAGACGTGGCTATCTGTAGATTTAAAGTTGCAAATATCAGAAAAACTGATGAAAAAATGCTGCCTTGTCCCCCAAGATCCTCACCATGTGCCCCCTCGTCTGTGCCAGCTCCCCCAACTCCCCAGATGGCCTCATTTCCTCTCTTGCCCTCCCCCTTTCCCTGCACAACACACACTGTTTCTGTGACGCAGTTTGCTTCGAGAAGTCGGCTATTCGCAGAGATAGGTTACAGAAAACTTTGTGTTGCAAACTCAGTCCCTAGAATTGCCCCAAATACCAAATATCACTTGGTGCACTCTCGCCACACCCTACCCCCACCTCTAGCCTGATGGCATTTCCATGTTTTTTGGCCCGCATATGGCTTTTTCAATATCCTCGGCTGTAGTTGCATCTATCTCTCGCAAAGAGAGAAAAACAAGATGGCAGCTGTTTCATTTCTAAAAACACCTAGATATGGCAATTTATTTTGGAGAGGTAGCACTCTCTTCTCCATCAAATATTTAAAACATGACTGCACAGAATACCCCCAAACCACAAAAAGGCTTCCAGTAAATGCTTTGTGCCCAAGTTGTTTTGGATCTGGTCCAAATCCGTCCACCGGTTTGGGTTTTGCGGTCCAGCAAAAATGTACCGTTTTTGTCTGTGTGAAAATGAATGTCCCGTAACTGTTTTTTCTTTTTTTTCTTCTTAATAACGTTTACAAATTTTTCACAAATCCTTACCAAACTTTGGAAACTGCAGGGGGGTGGGGTGTAATTAACTTCAAAATTTCAGCCAAATCCGCCGCCCTATAATATCGCTATATATATTTTTACATTGATTCCTGGCAGATAGCATTGCACTATTAATACTAATCATTACAATAATACTACAGTTTATTTGGAGCAGCACTGTAGTCTGTTAAACCAATAGTGAGTAAGCTTTTTTGTGAAATTCCCACATGTAAATATCACTTGTGACAGGTCCTAATTGCAGCACTTAGGACACTAATGCACAGTGGTGAATTTATAGGGCACAGGGTTCACATGATGGACAGTGGGTGGCGGGATGGAGCAGGAAAAGCAGGGACGTTAACTGTAGCTGGCCCCGACCAGGGAACAACCGTGGAATGCTTGCGAAAGCGAGAGTGGTGCACCATGGCCGGAATTATGAGACAGGGCGGAGATGTAAGATACCTTTGTCGCCAGCAGGGAGATCAGGGACAGTGTGCTTATGCTGCTGGAGTCCACCTTTGTTCAGGACCTGCTAATTAGTCGGCGCCACATCGTAGGGTACTCATCTCTATTAACACGTGCTATTCAAATAAAAACGAGTTAAGCATTCCCTAACTGCTAAAATCTTAAAGACAAGCAAAAGACTTAACGGAATGGAACTTATTGGCTCAGTCAGGTTCTTTTTCTAAGAGAAAATGAGCATTAGAGAAGATTACCTCAGTTTGAACTGGTACACAAATTAGTACCTCAGGAATTATAGGACAACCGGTACATCTACTGAACACAATGTAAAAAAATAAAAAAAACGTATATGAAAACAGTTAAAACTTTATAAAAGGCTCTGATTATAGGAAGAGTGGACTTCTAAGCCATGGCATTTTCGAGGTAAAGCCTGCAGTTATGGGCACAGGAGCCTCATCAATTAGCCTGAGCAAAGTAAGGATGAGGAATCAAGGACGATAAATGCTGATAGTGCCAACTACCACAGATTATGCCGAAATCATCACCCGCCCGTCGCTGACTAACACTTTTTAACAGTAGTTTACTTGCTTGTCCTTGAACCAGTCACTGAATATTGAGGGAATCGACATCTAACGTGCTTTCAAAAAATGAAAACTCAAATAATTCTGTGACCAAAATGATGATGGCCACTACTTCCCTTTCTGACCTTTAAATTTGAAAGCGGGCACTCGAGAAGAGCTGGGCAGTGTTATAGGGATGGCTCGGCATGGGCTCATAAACTGTCTTTATTAACTTCCAACAACGTATTACCGTAACTTCTCTTCTCCTCCCCGCAACCTCTCAGTCCAAAACAGTGCATGGGCTCCCTAGAGTCTCCGTCCCGCCCTCTGAAATGGGCAATGCTGCTGGTGATGGGACACCACGCCCACCCTTAAAGTCAATCCTCCTACCTCTTCAATCAACCTGCGTGGCCACAGGCATGCTCGGTCACTGCATCTCTGCAGTTCTTCTCTGCTGCTAGCTTCAACTCCTGGATCTGTCGGGCCTTTGCCTTCTTCTCTCTCTTAACTGTCTTCCATCGACTGCGACGACTCAACCGTTGGCCCATCGAAATGCTGAAAATGTGATGCATTTCTGTCTATCTTTCTTTGCCATTCAGTTGCAGTGCACATGGGCCTGTTGACCATCACGACATGTGCTGGCATAGAGGCGTACCGAGTGTCTGAGATCAGAGGCAAAGTCATTGTCCAGCAGAGACAGACAAGGTAGACACAGTCTCTTTCCTGGGCACTTCTCTTCGCATCACTGTGCTCCTTGGAGGCTATTTTCAGATGGTCTCATCGTCGCACATATCAGGTTCACCTTCTCGTGGTCCTGCAACCCCACGAGGCAGACAACCTCACACACATCGCCTTTTCATCAGTTCGATGGGTGCCTGGCTGGTGGCATCATGGGGGGGTAGCCAATACTGCCTCATGACTCTGTATATAGCCTGTCGGACCAGGACACCCTCCATCTGTGCCTTCTGGACTGTCTTTTTTTATTGTTGCCATGAGTCGCTCCACCATTCCATTGGTCTGGGGCCACAGGAGAGTGATCTTTCGATGTAGGATGTCGATGTCAGAATGCCAAGTGATCTGCAAGCTTCTTGAACTCTTGCCCATTGAATGGGGGTCCATTATCCATCTTTACTACCCGTGAACATCTCATCTAAAGCTGGGGCCGTGCACGTAAAGCTGGTCGCGTCTACCATCCTGGTGAGGGGAAAGCTTGACTGTTCATCAATGGCTACAAATACATATGATCCCTCCGGAAGGGGTCCGAAGAAATCGACTGTGATGGTGTGCCACACCTCTGCTGCCGGCATCTCCATTACTGCTAGTGGCAGTGGGGGTGCCACTTTTGCTGCTAGCTGGCAGCATGCTTCGCACCTTTGGGTCTTGTTCTGCACTAACTCATCAATGTGCGGAAACCATGCATATTGTCCCAGGAGCCTCTTCGTGTTTACAGTGCCCAGGTGTCTATCATGTGAAATTTCAACAAACTTGTCATGTAACTACTTTGGCGCCATCACCCTTGTGCCCCTCATGAGGAGGCCC